>NW_015168657.1:1241087-1291419 GCF_001447785.1 Gekko japonicus
GGTGGCGCCCCGCCACTGAAGCTGCGTCACCAGAGGTGATGCAGCCACGTTGCTGACGTTTGGGGCGTGGCTGAGCTCGTTGGGGGGGGGAAACCATATGTTTCCCCCCGACGAGCTCGGCCATGCCCCCAACGTCAGCAACGTCTGACGTCACTTCCGGTGACGTCGCGGCGTCACGCGTGTACATGCACACAGCCGGCTCCCGGTCAGAACGGAGCCTCCCCCGCCGGTAAGATTTCAAGAGTTGGCAACCCTATTCCCTTTTCACACAAACCAGAGGTCCCTTCTCACTTGAACCCTCTGAATCACAGAATCACAGAGTTGGAAAGGGCCATACAGGCCGTCTGGTCCAACCACCTGCTCAATGTAGGATCAGCCTAGAGCATCCCTGACAAGTGTTTGTCTATCCGCTGCTTAAACACTGCCAGTGAGGGGGAGCTCACCACCTCCCTAGGCAGCTGATTCCACTGTTGCACAACTCTTACTGTAAAAAGGTTTTTCCTAATGACTGAGTAAGAAAGATACTTCTTTTTATAGGAGCGATAATCCTTTTTCTGTTTGGCTAGACTGGCAGTTTTCAACCTCCTTTGCAGTCTCTTCTGTCAAACCTAAACCCCAGTTCTGGAGATTGTGAAAAATAAGAATTCAACTAGGGCTGACACTTACACTTTTAAGTTCTGATTTCTGAACTTTTCCTCAAATGTGTTGGTACACAATAAGGGGAAGGTGTTGCATCCCTTCACTTCCCAAGTGACTTGTCTGTTTCCCTCAGACCAACACACACACTACCTTGACTGGCTATTGCCAAGCCAAAGTCCAAACAACTACTGATTCCCTCTGACAAGACTGACAAGACATTTGAAAGCTCTCCTCAGCTGGCACTGACCAGAGAGAAGGGGGAGCATGCAGGCAGCAGCCTGTCAATCATTAACCCCTCATCTCCCAGCTCTCTGAATTTGATGCACTAAGCATCTTCGTTTTGGATGTCAGTTTGTCACAGTGACCATTATAGATTCCCACAGGCTACAATGGGGAATCTATCTGGGGGTAAGCAGGGGTCTGTGGGAGCTCTTTATTGAGGTAGAGGCACCAAATTGTCAGCGTAATTTCTGGTACCTCTACTCAAAAGACTCCCCCCCCCAAGTTTCAAAACACAGTGCCTTCCCTTAAATCCTATCGTTTTTCCTCCATTGAAAACAATGGAGGATGGGGGCACCTTCTTTGGGCATTCTGTACATGCACTGGTTCTGCTGGGCACTCTGTACATGTGCTCACTGTGTTGGGCTTACAACCGCCCCTTGCTTGGATCTGTTGAGCTGGCATTGCCACAGTGGCATTGGTTCTGCTGGGCACTCTGTACATGCACTGGTTCTGCTGGGCTTGGAAAAACCCCACCCACCTACCTTCAGTTTCTGCTGCAGAGACTCTCTGGTTTGACACCAATTCTTCGTTCTTTGCTGTTCTTCCCACCAATAGAAACATTGGAGGATGGTGGCACCTTCTTTGGGGGCCCATAGAATTGGAGAGGAGAGGCAGGCCCCTGGATGCCCCTCAGGCCCCTGGATGCCCCCAGATAGATTGTCCAATAGCTATAATAGCCCCATAGAGTATAATGGAGCTGGAAAAATCTGGGATTTAAAAACAAAGCCCCCAGATCAGAATACCATAACAGTACGGGAATTTGGGTTTTGGGGGGGAATCCTGAATTTTTGGGGGTCCAATATATCTGAATCCAAAAAATCCCAGGTTGTTGGGGGTTTTTTGTGCACACCCCTAATCAGGACTGGATAGTGGGATTAAAGTCATTTTTTTCTATACCAGAGGAATCCCCCAAGACTAGAGGAGACTACTACCACATCTGTAGGTGGCCTGGTTTTACTGCTAGCATGACAGCAAAAGAGGGCAGCCTCTTTATTATCACAAGATTGATTCAAGGTGCAGCTACTTTGGAAACATCCATGCTCATATTTCCAGTCACTGTATTGAGCAAATCATAATGTCCAAAGATTATCTGAAGAGCCTTTTTGCAGCCTGTCATCCCAGAGCCTCTGATGGGACAAATGTGCAGAGGACAAAGAACTGGTTGTTGGGGACTGCAGGAACTGATGCTTTGTGGTTCAGAGCAAGTGTTTTGGGAAGCTCAGAGTGACTGGGACCACTTTAAAGATTACTTTTATAACTAACATTTATAACTAACCTCCATTCTGGAGATATTTCTAACTCTGGTTATTCTACACCACAATGAACACTTACAAGTATCCCTTTCTAAAACCAAACTACGTAATAAAATATTCCTGTGTAGTGATGTTTTAATGCATAATCATGTATAAAGTTTTTAAAAGCTGGCAATGTTTCTAGTAGAGCACTATGAGTCAGGATATTGTACTTTGGTCCTTGACATTTACAATTTTGAGCAAATGTTTTGAAACACCCATATTATTAATTAACTATCAAAGGGAGCTATTTCAGGTATACTAATTACTTAAGTTAACAAATACCATGCTACCTATGCCAAATAAAAATGAAGAGCACACTAGAACAACAACTTCTTTGATTAATGTGATTGTGTTGCATTCCTTCACAGTTGCTTCTAATGAAGGACAAACACAACCCCCTACACACACACTATGGAAGTTATTTCACTTTCTAGTCTTTTCACTTGTATGCCAAAAATTCATTCTACTGATCAACTGTACACTCTTCTATTAATCAGTAATTCATTACCAACCATGGTGGCAAGGTGACAGTGTCTTCCATTACCACCCAGAGGAACCAACCTGGGCATTTAGGACTGCACAAAGAGCTCTAGATATAGTAAAGGCTGAGATGAATTTGCAACAGAATGAATGAAGGGTGATCTGCTAGATTCGAGTTTTGATCTGCTAGATTCAATAGCTCCTTAGAGACCAGTAAGGTTTTTTAGCTATAAGCTTTTGAGAATCAAAACTCCCTGATGAAGCTCTTATTTTAGCTCTTCTACTACAGATCAATATGGCTACCCTCTGAAACGATCTTTTTGATCTGCTGTCAATGTGCACTAGCGTTCATTTTATGGAATGCCTAAATATCGCCTTCTGCTCCGTGTTCTTACTCAACTATTAATGTCTTCCAGAGAGGCCATGTTCTGTGCTCCTTTTACTGAGGATTTTATTGATGTTGCTTTAGACTCTCTGCATTGTATTTTTATAGTGTATGAATGTGAGCTGCCTTGCAAACTCTAAATGGTTGAAAGGACAGGACATCATTCTTTAAAGATAAATAGTCTGGTGCACAGAGTTCTTAGACCTGGACAAAAAAACACAAACCCCACTTGGATTTTTCAATCCCAAATCAACCACAGTGCTGACTAAGTGGCCTTGAACATGTCACAGTTTTTCATGGTTGTTGTGAGGATATCCTGATATACAATACCACATGCATGCTGGGCTGAGTGCAGTGGAGTAATGGTGGCATACAAATGCGATAGGTAAATAAACATTTTGCTAGTTTCATGCCAAGTACTTTAAATAGAGCTGCATACATACTTTCAGTTGTCCTGAATCATTTGAGCCTTGCCTCGCCACTTCCACAAGCAGGTTCAGAAATATTTTCTCATTGTTGATCGGTTTGCTGCCCTGTGCTTTCTTTGCATTTTGTCACCCTTTTAGTGCTGCCAATCAGTAACAAATCTTTCAAAATTAAGTTTACTTCCACAGGTGTAAAACTGGCTGCTATATGTAAACAAGCACAATGTGGCCTTCTGCCCACTTGCATGTGCAGTTCCATGTAAAGATGGCTGCACTGCAAAGTAGCATAAGGAGAGATAACAGAGGACACCACGATGATTCCTCTTAGTCTGTGTTGTGACCAATATCTGGATGCAAATACAGCCATCACTATAAACAGCAGATGTGATAATCAACTCTTATTCCAAATATGGAATAATTACTGTTGATAATTCAATTATATTTGTTTTAAAATCACCACTGCAGCAGGTAGTTCTGCTACCAAGATGTATTTTAGCTTTCCCTTCCAGTGCATTTCATACCTGGCCAGAGTACTGCTTTGGATATTGCCTAGTAGCTCAGGCCAGGATGCAGAAATTTATCATACCTCCTGATTGTGTGCAGCAGTGCTCTTCTCTCCTGAGTGGGAGATGGGCAGGTGCCTGACAAGGGAAAGCTTGCATACGTTCCATATAGGAAAATAGCAAAGGCTGTATTTCAGAAGTGATACAATTCTGTAGGATCAGAAAGCTCAAGGAACTTGTGCACCCTTTTCCTGCTCAGTAAGATAACTATCAAAGTAGTTCAAAGAGTCTTCCATCTTAACTCATTTTATTTACGTTCAGATGGAAAGATCTGGAAAGTTGTTTCTTCTCTCAGTGTTCTAACTGGTTATAAACTCAAGTCCTAAACATATGGCAGAACATTTCTGAAACAGATGCTTCCATGACCACCAGCCAGGTAAATCTACAAAACCTTTGTCATAAAAGGACCACCTTAAGTTGGTCCAGGAGACTTCTCCCAGATAAGGGCATACACTAGACTGTATCCGATGGACCATTTCTGCAGAGGGAATGATTTCTGCCTACGTGGGGTTCTCACCTCTCCCTTCCCAATGCACAAGCCTCCTGTCCCCCAAGAACAGCATTGCAGGGGGCCACGGGAAGAAGGAGATGAGAGAGTCACTTTCCGCAGGTGGAAATCCTTCCATCCACAGAAATACTCTGTTGGATCCAAGCCAATTTCTGCAAGGTCACATACCATTTTGGAGTTGGTAACATTCCAGAGAGGGGCCTGATACTGCACGCCTGGCTTTCTTTTCTGTTTTGAACCTTTTGTATTGTCCTTGGTATGTGTACTCCTTCCTAATATCAGTTTACAGTTGTTCTACTGTTTACCATGTTTTACAATACAATTTGAATTTGTGCTGCTGTGATCAAATCATAGAATCACAGAGTTGGAAGGGGCCATACAGACCATCTAGTCCAACCCTCTGCTCAATGCAGGATCAGCCCAGAGCATCCCTGACAAGTGTTTGTCCAGCTGCTGATTAAAGACTAACAGCGAGAGGGAGCTCACCACCTGCCTAGTTTTCCCTAATATCCAGCCGGTACCTTCCCACCCTTATTGTGAGTCCTGTCCTCTGCTGCCAACAGGAACATTTCCCTGCCCTCCTCTAAATGCAAGTACTTCAAATACTTAAAGAGAGCAATCATGTCCCCCCTCAACCTCCTCTTCTCCAGACTGAACATTCCCAGGTCCCTCAGCCTTTCCTCATAGGGCTCGGTGTTCTGGCCTCTGATCATCCTCGTCACTCTTCTCTGCGTGTGCTCCATTCTGTCCACATCCTTTTTGAAGTGAGGCCTTCAGAACTTCACACAATACTCCAGGTGCCATCTGACCAATGCAGTGTACAGCAGGACTATGACATCTTGCAATTTGGATGTTATTCTTCTGTTGATACACCCCAATATCGCATTAGCCTTTTTTGTCGCTGCATCACACTGGCTGCTCATATTTAACTTATGGTCCCACCCATACCCCAAGATATTGTTCACACAACACTGCTATCCAAAAGTGTATCTCCCATCCAGTACACGTGTTCCCCACTTTTGCTACCCAAATGTAAAACTCGGCACTTATTCTTGTTAATAAGATGTCAGTTTGGTTTAAGTGTGAGATGTCAGTTTGGTGTAGTGGTTAATAGCATGGACTTTAATCTGGGAGAACCGGGTTTGATTCCCACTCCTCCACATGCAGCTGCTGGTATGACCTTGGGTCAGTCATAAGTTCTTTCAGAGCTGTTCTCTCAAGGGCAGTTCTCAAGAGAGCTCACTCAGCCCCACCTAGCTCACAGGGTGTCTGTTGTGGGGAGGGGAAGGGAAAGCGATTGTAAGTCACTCTGAGACTCCTTTGGGTAGTGAAGGGTGGGGTATAAATCCCATCTCTTCTCTTCTTCTTAAATTACATCTTGTTCACATCTGCCCACTTTTCCAGTGTGTTCTCATTGAATTCTATCTCTGTAAGATGAAATGCTATTGACAACTACTCTTTGTGTGCGGTTCTCCAACCAGTTTACAGTCCTACAGTCCTGTCCAAACAGTCCAAATAGTCCTACAGTCCAGTCCACAGTTTACCCATTAGAACATCATGGGGGACCCTGTCAAAAGCATTACTGAAATCCAGGTAAACAGCGACAGCATTCCCTCCATCCAGTAAGTTCATCACTCAAACAAAGAAGGAAATGGGGTTGGTCAGGCAGGACCTGTTGGGGGCAAAACTGTGCTGACTTCCCTGGATCACCAAGTTGTCCTTTAGATACTTGCAGACTGATCCATTTAAAATCTGCTCCAGTATCTTCCCTGGGACAGAGGTCAGACTGACTGGCCTGTAGTTTCCTGGGTCATCCCTGCTCCCTTTTTTGAAAATTGGGATAACATCTGCCCTCCTCCAGTCTTGTGCAACATCTCCTGTCCTCCAAGAGGTCTGGAAGATGGACAAAGACTCTGCAAGCTCTCTAGAAAGTTCTTTGAGCACCATCTAACCCAGGGGATTTGTACTCATTCAATGCAGCCAGGTGCTTCTCAACTACCTCTGTCTGTGTCAATCCAGCAGCCCGGATACTGTGACTTGCCTGCTACCATCTCTAGATGAGCCTGTTCTCTTGTTTAGGGGAAAAAACTAAGGCAAAATTGGCATTAAACCTTTTCTGTTAGAGTTTCTCCATTGTCACCATCACTTCTTTTATCATACTTTTGCTCCTCACATATATGAAGATTTCCTTGTTGTACCATGCCTCTGTGGCCAGGTTTACTTCACTGTGAGCTTTGGCTTCTCTGATGGCTGATCTACAGTGCTTAGCAACCCACAGACACTCTTTTTTAGAGGTATGTCCTTGCCTCCATTTCTTGAACATTTCCTTTTTCTCCCTTAGCACATGATGGAGTTGTTCATCCACATTGGCTTCTTGGATTCCCTACCATTTTTCCTTTTTGTTGGAATAATGTTGTCTTGAGCTTGCAAGAGCTTTTGTTTTAGGAGAGCCCACTATTCACTTGCTCTTTTCCCTTCCAGCAGTCTTGCCCATGGAATGATATTCATAATGCCTCTGAGTTTATTAAAGTCTGCCCTACTGAAATCCAACATACACATGTGGCTATGAATTTCCTTGGTCCCCCACAGCAAAAGGAATTCTAGCACAACATGGTCACTTCCCCCTAAGGTCCCCACCAGCTTCACCCCATCTACCATCTCTTGCCTGTTGGTCAATATTAAGTCGAGTATGGCTAAGCCCCTCGTAGCTTCCTCCACCATTTGATGAAGAAAGTTGCCAGCCAGACAGGTCAGGAACACTTGTGACTGTGGACGCTTTGCAGAGTTTGTCTCCCAGCACACATCAAGTAAGTTGAAGTCACCCATAACTACCAGGTCATGTCGTTTGGATACCCTGTCAAGCTGTTCAAGGAGGGCAGCATCCACCATCCTGGTCAGGAAGGCTGTAGCAGACTCCAACCACAATACTGTTTGTCCTTCCTTCCCTTATCATCATCCAGATACTTTCCACTGGGCTGCTGCCCTCCTCCTCTGATATTTCCTGACAAAGAAACCCTCTCCTCACATACAGCAACACTCTGCCTCCTCTTCGACCCTTTCAGTTTTTCTTGAACAACTCATCTTCATCCACTACTACATTCCAGTCACAGGAATCATCCCACGAAGTCTCTGTAATGCCTACCTAGTCATATTCCTCTGTCTGCATTAGAAGCTCAAGCTCTTCCTTTTCATTGCCCAAGTTTTGTGCATTGGTACATAGACACCTGAAGCTCCATTAGACTTCAGCTCCATTAGACCAGTGGGCCTCTGCTCTCCTTCATTTAAATCCCTGTGTTGGTCGTCTCTTTCCCCTTGTGGTGTCAGTTTAAAGCCCTCTTGATGACTCTCCCCAGGTTTCTGCTACATTCTTCCCTGACCTTGACAGGTAAAGTCCATTGCATGCTAGTAGATTGTCTCAAGAAAACCTAGGCCATGGTCCCAGAAACCAAATTGCTTATTCTGGCACCACCAACGCAGCCTGTGGTTCAACTCCATTATCACCTGCTTCCATCATATTCCCCTTCCTATGACAGGAAGGATCGAAGAGAACACTACCTGTGCCCCCATTCCCTTCAGCTTCCTCCCAAGAGCTTCATAGACAGCCTTAATGCTTTCGATTGTGTTCACAGCCATGTCACTGGTTCCCACATGGACCATCACAAATGGGTAATACTCTGTAGGTTTAATGAGTTTTGAGATCCTGTCTGTAATATCTTCAATTTTCACCCCTGGCAAGAAACACACCTCTTGGGCCAGGGGGTCAGGCCTGGACACATGACATTCCATACCCCTCAGCAGGGAGTCACCTATGACCAACACCACCTTCTTCCTTTCTACACTATTTCTTCGTATCTTCCTGTCCACCTCCCTCTGTCCTCGTGTTTGTGATGCTTCCACTAGAAGTGTTTCCATCTCTGTCTCCACTGCAAAGGCCTGGAGTCAATTCCTTAGTTCTAACGGCACTGAGTGCCATCTTACTCGACACCTTTGGGGTCGGGCTGTAGTGCTCTGAGGGGGTCTAATTAAAGCAGTCAACCACACTGTTATCCCTTTGACTGGTCTCTCTTTCCCCTGGCAGGACATCAAGGCTTCTCTTAATCAACTCCTCCCCTTCCTTGATTTTATGGAGAGTAGTAATCCTTTCCTCATTCATGTTTGGACAGTATGGCCATTGTTTAAGGAACGGGTAACTGAATTTATAGTGGCATGAATATGGAAGAATGTTCAGAACACACTGCATACATAGAGCATGTAAAGTTCATACTGAGTTTTAAATGGAAGTATACTAACAACAGGACCACAGCTCAGTGCTGCACAACTGTTTCAAAATTATCGGTTCACCATAATCTGTAATTTACTATGATTAGCCAATGTGTGTGCAAAATTAGAATTAAAAGCAAGGAGCAATACAATATTGACTTTACTGAAAGTACAACCAGACAACAGCATCCCCAGAAAGCACCTGGGAATGCCGCAGCCATTTTACAGCAGGCATTATCTTGTTTTAAAACTACTGAAGGGTTCTGATGCTGCTCAGGACAGCAGCATGGGGGTGTACCGAGCTCTTAAAAAATGGTGTGACAGGGATAAAAGTAAACTCTCCTCCACCTGCAGCACAATCCCAAGTGTGATCACATCCCCACAGCATTTTAAAGCAAGAGAATGCCTGCTATAAAATGGCTGTGGTGTCCCTGGGCTGTCCCAGGGGACTCTATCATCTAGTTGTGTCCTCAGTAACTGTTCTTCAGACTTTCTGGAGATCACTAACCAGATACATGCATAGTAACTACGCCACATCATCCAGAGACCCATGACTCCATGGAATATTAAAACATTCTGATGGGGAAAATATCTTCAGGTGGCGTACAAATTTATCACAGTTTAAATAATGAAGCTTTAACAAGATAATAAATGTCTTACATACTTAACAATACTGCTTCAATGTGTAATTTGCACAATAGCTCATCAAAACCTTCATGCCATCATGAACAGAAAAAAGTCTCAGGAAAGGCCATGCTACTTGTGAAATGTATTAGAATAGTTTCCCCTTAGCAATAACCATATGACAAATACCCAAGTCCATTTACTATGTTTACAGTTTAGTACATGAAGTTCCCAATCCTTAACCGATTACATTCTGAACCAAATTAATCAGACTTACAAATGGAGCCCATGTGCTTAGGCTTCCAGAAGATAAAGTGTTATTCAGGCCAGTTCACATGGCAAGGAAAGATCTGAAAAGCAGCCTAACCAGGTCAGTGACTGCATTGAAGCGATGATCACTTAGGGAAAGAATCAATACTTCATTAATGTGAGTGAGTGTGTGTGTGTGTGTGTGTGTGAGGGAGAGAGAGAGAGAGAGAGAGAAATTTCCTTCAGCAATTTTTGTATCTGCTTACCCCATGTTTGGGACAAAACTAAACCCTGCCGAATGAGTTGGTTTTTTAGTGTTTCCTTGGATGCAGTTCACATGTGTAGCTGCATATCTGGTGGTGTCTTGAATGCTTTTTCTTAGGCACAACTTCATATCGCAAGACACTTATGTTAACTGCCTATCCATGTGGTGCATGCCATTATAACTATGCCATCATTACATCCCTGAAGATCTGAAATGTCTAAATGAATGAGGAACCACTTCCCACAGATGGCTTTCCCATGCAGAGCTGCACCATAAGCTGACATGCATATCAGACTGAGCCTTTATTTAGACCTAATCATATGAGTCACTGCAGCAGAGAGTTAATCTTCTAGCCTGCCGGATTCAGAATACTGCAGTAGATGCACACTGCAAGCCACACTGGTTCTCTCTTCTCCTCAGAACTTTTTATGATAACATGTGAGAGTTCCTGCTTTATATCAAAACCCTGTGGGAAAAGTGATTGGTTTCAGTAGGCTATGATCAAATTGCATCCAAGAGGGTCCTCTTTCCCAAAAAAATCAATTTGTCTTTATAATAATGATGAAGTTATGAACTTGGGCATGTCAGGACTTAAAATGCGTAGTCCAAAAGATAAATCTAAAATACACTAAGCGTTAAGTTTCTTCTTCCTGAACCCACCTCCAACTGTACTCCTCAAGAATAATGCACTTCGTTGAATAAGTTTAACAGACATCTATAAATTATTATTTTTTAAAATCCCTGAGGTAGCAAACTTCCATTTCTACAATCTAGGTCCTGTAATCTTTTATTTTTTGGAAAAGCCTTTTTTGAGTAAGGATATACAATTGGTGAGGTTCAGTGTTTGCAATGACCTCGTGAAGTCTAAAAACACTTGGAGAATCAAAAGCAGGCTCCAGTCCACAGTGCTGTAAACATGTCACTTTAAGTAAGGGCTTGGAAAGGAGAAACTGACTCCATTGTACTATAATTTAAAAGTTATGCATCAGTTCCTATGACCCTTTCTTCTAAAAGACAGATTTCAAACACGATTCCTGTAGCCTATGTATTTTATATGTCAGAAATTGTACTGGTAGCAACAGAATTATATTTAGTCTCTGCAGTAAGGGAAACCTCTTGTTATTTTAACCCACGAGATGGCTTTTTTCATCCCCAAATTAAAAAAATTATATTCTCTCAGTTTTATGTGGATTTAACTTCAAGGAAGTTTTTTTTAAGTACTCTTAATAAGCAAAAAAGAAACATGTCCTAGGTGTGCTTGTGAGAAAATTAATAGTATGACTACAGTTCCATATCATAGCTGAAACATTAATATACAGCCCATGTTTTGCGAAAGAAAGAAAGAAAGAAAGAAAGAAAGAAAGAAAGAAAGAAAGAAAGAAAGAAAGAAAGAAAGAAAGAAAGAAAGAAAGAAAGAAAGACTTGAAAGCCCATTTGTATACTGGGGGTTCAGCTTCTTAGACAACTCTTTGTTGCTTTGCCATCAGCATTTTATGCAAATAAGATGTTAATTAGGGTAATTGTAACTTAAATTATGCTTGTGTAAACCTTTCCATTGGTAGAGAAGTGTGGGATTCCAGTCAACTGGTATTTGAAGCAGCTGTACTAACTGTTCCAAAAAATAAAGCATACTAAGATCACTTACATGTCTTTACAATTTGTTTTTATGAGGAGATAACATTTTTTTTCCAAATACCATCATTTTTGCTTTTTTAGATTACAAGTGAACTTTTACAACTGGCTTCCTGAAAACAAGAATTTAGAACTCTCACTGCAATGGACATCAACTACTGAATAGAGATTGAGATGCTAATGAAGTAAAAGTGGCGACAGAAAGTTTTGATAAATGCTGTACACACTCTTAACCGCCACTGAATACGGGTTAACTGCGAGTATCCACATGGGGATTCAGTAAAATGTAACCCTTTAAATTAATCACAGTAGCACACTTAATAGAATGCAGAATCTCCTTTGGGAGGGGCACAAAACCCAAGAATTGCAGTTTCTCCCCATTTCAAACTTGTAGTTCATGCTTCACTGCTATTTTTTCCCCTTTTTAAACTTGTCAGGGGTTCAGAGGGGAGGGGAATACCTACATCAAGCAACAAAATAGACTCAGGAGTTCATTTGTTGCTGCTTTGGCCATACTTCCTTGTTCCTACATGCAAACCTGTCAGCGATGAACTACAGATGACCAGTGCAAAAGACTCACCATAAAAACATCAGCACAACAAATTGTATCAAGGGAAAACATCATCAAAGAATAAACGCTGTACGGCAGTGTCATCCTTCAATTGATGATGTTCTGTTGATGCTTTCGTGCATTTAGTTGTACTGCATTAGTTTTGCCCTGAAGCTGTCACTGAGTTCTAAAAATAGCAGACAAAAAAATCTAATATAATTCTCAATTTCATCCATACTTTGTAGACTCAAGGATACAGTCTTCTCTCTCAAGGAAACTAGGCCAACTACAGACAGTTGGGCATCCTAGTGTCCAGCTTTAGAGTAGCCAACTATTTCAGACTGGGATGATGCATCCAGTTAGCATTCACAATGGAATCAGACTGATTACTACATATTAGCTCACAAGGATTCCAGGAAGTAAAACAGTACAAGGGATCATCATATTTATTAAAGCAATGTAAAGTACTACCCTGTTATTTCATCCCAAAATGTCAATCCCCAATATCCTTCTTGGTTTTAGCCAATTTTAATCTTGGCAGAACATGTGTGCACTCAGAAACATTATAGGCTTGCTGGCTGTCAAACTTTTGTCTTGGCCCATGCCTAAGTGGTATCCCTGTCATTTTAACAGGGTCAGAAACTCCTTGTCCTGGAATACAACTTTTCCTAAAACAGCAGGTCATACAAAAATGTTAATGTGCTAGCTGAATTTCAAGCCATATAGTCCCTTAACTAAACAGAAACCTTATTAACTGAGTTGTTAAATGCAACAAAACTTAATTGCAGCAGTTTTACAGATAACATGAACAAGTAAAACATATATCAATAAAAGAACACAAGGGAAACAGCCAATGGGCCCAGAAACACTATGCCTCCCTTTCAGTGCCCCCCCATGGTAGCCTTAGATTTCTACACACTTTCAGCTATCATTCACCACTATAATATAGTGCTTAGGGACTAATTATTTAAACAGGTATCTTTGCCCCTCAGCAGGTTCCTGTTCTTATTTACCGGTTTTTTGGAAGCAGGGACAGGGTGCATGCAGGAATTCCAGCTCTCAAAAAAGGGACAAGTGAAGGAATGTGTGCTGCAGTTTAGAAATAGGCATTTAGCCAAATTGCATACCTGTGCTGTGTCAGCTATATAGTAGATTCATCTCATTCCATTGGTCTAATGGATGGCAATTGAATTTAATTAGTAAAACTACTTTGACTTAGTCTCATACTGTGCTGAATGTAATGAAATCTTCTCCCCCGCCCCATTCAACTAAAGAATGTCTTTAAACTGCATTCCACTGTCAGAATATTAAAAGTAACATGTGTTACACTTACAAAACATAATGTTTCTTCCCCATGTCAGGGGATTTATATTTATTGTAGCACATCACAAAATAACTTCAGATAATATTTTTACATGGTTGAGAATCTAAACTTCAGGCTCTATTTTTTCTTTAGATTCAATTACCACCATGTCTCAATTAAAAGCACTTTAGTAGTATGAATAAAATAAAAATCTTTTTTGTGGATCAATACTTGAAAATAGTTCCATGCTCCATCCTGAAGAGGAAGTAAGCCTTAATAAATTTCCTTCATACAAGTCTCTGATAAATGCTATATGTGTGCTGTATGTGTGCACTGATGTATGAAAACAGTTAATCAAGAGTTCTATGACACTCACATTTACATAAGCACTTTCAGAAACATTTTTCCCTGCCAGCATGAGATAGTGGCTCCATTCAGACACCACACCAAATTACAGTTAAAAAAACTTAACTATGGTTTAGTTCAAACTGACAAAACACATTTTGCAACTGGCACACCAAAATCAGAAACCATGGTTAAAAGCAGTTTGCAAATGATGGCTTGTGTTTACTGTAGTTCAGTATGGTGGCTGAGCTGACAATCACAGTTATGGCTTTTGCTATGTCTCTGGAAATGCATCCAGAGACCAGAGCACTAAGTGTATTAGAAATGAAAGCATCAAAGGGATTTAAGGCCACACTAACCTTGATTTTGTTTCTGAACCATGTCCTAAACCAGAGGTGTCAAACTCATTTGTCAGATCTGACATAAATGTGACTTTGCCAGGCCAGGCCATGTGTGCCATAAAGCATAATGCCAGGTACCCGAGATATAAACTTCATAAAGGACAGCAGCTGGTAAGCTCCAAGGTGGGCGGGGGGTGTGTGCAGAGGAAAACCCACATGGGCAGATTGGAGAGTCAACAGTGCAGTGCTGGGCAGATGCTCCTGCACTGCCTGGAGGGGGGCAAACCCCTGCCCCAGCCCACTTCCACCACCAATACTGTGCACTCGGGCCCCAGAGTAAAAATGCAAAGTGGCTAGGTGGTTTGAGGTCCCTCCTGCCTCAGAGCATCCATGGAAGGGGACAGGGGAAACGGTCGAACTAAACCCCCCACCCAAGGAAGTAGGGGAGAAGCAGCCCAGGTCCAAGCCCATGTTCACAGTGAGACCCAGGCCAAATAAATCCAATAAGCCGGGGTTGCCCATGTGGCAGGGGCTGCCTCCAGCCAAAGCCACCAGACGAGCCATGGAATGGCAAAACTGTGGTTCAAGCCAGAGATTGTTGGCAAGTCACGCCGCCGCCATACAACAGTGGCCACCCCAGATTGAAAGCCACTGGATCATCTGATGGGGGAGTGGGCACTCTGTATACAAGGCCACACATGTGGCAGAAGCCCCAGGCTGCCCAGTGACCAGTATAACCAGAGATCACCAGCACCGCACCCCCACAAGGCAGCAGCTGCCTATGGCTGAAGGCCGTCATGTGGTCCATGGGGGAGGAAGGCCCAAACGCTGAGTCACATGCTCAGAGGCAAGATTAGGCTTCCAATGTGTGCAAGAAACTGTCAAAGAACGTCCCCCATGGGCCAAAGCACAGCCACCTCATGGGGGGTGCGAATATGGCGACAGTGCTGGCTGCCAGCATGCCTCAGCAGAGGATCATCTGCACCCCCCTCATGTACAAACACCGATCCCCGTGGCCATCCAGGACAACATCCTCGGAGCTGCAGGCCGAGCAGAGAGGTGTGTGACCTCGCCTTGGAACCCTGAGCCAGCATGAATGCAGCTGTGGTGGCTCCCAACTTACCAGTGAGGCTGCCACTGAAGCAAAGGGGTTCTGCTTGTCTGCTGCAAATGAGATTGTTCTGCCATGCTGAAGCCAAAATCAGAGTGGCTCCGTCCACTCCCCCCCCCCCCCCCCCCCCCCCCTCACAACACTGGTCGGATAAAAGCCTTGAACAGGCCGGTTCCAGCCCCCAAGCCTTATGTTTGACACCCCTGTCCTAAATTGTGGTTTGGCCACAGACATCTACATTGAGTCCTCATGATAGCAGCCATTGGTTACTGTGGGGAAGAAAGTTGCCCTGCCATCCTCAAGATCCAAAGAATAAGTGCTTTCTCTCCTCTCCTACTGGGCTTTTCAGTTGGCAGCTAACCTACTTTTTAATACTTTCTAAGCATCTGTGGCTACAGCAGGCACACCTTCATAAAGGATTTCATTGTGACATAATTGTGAAGTAATTCCTACAACTCCAGCACAGCATACAGTCCAACACTTGCGGGATATTTGTTCCTGAGAGCAAAGGCCTAGTATGGTGTTGCACATACTAGCTGAGTTCATTATTTACGGTTACCACCAACCCCTGCCTTCCAATTCTAACTTGCTGTGGGAAATACAGATTGCCCTTGTGCTGGACTTTCGCAGAAGGTACTAGAAGCACCTTGCTGCTGCTACCTCTTATGGAAGCTCAATGGGAAAGGGGAGAAACTGGAAAGAGTACTTGGGGAAAGGAGATGAATTTTCTCTCCTGAAAGTTGGATCTCACAAAAGGTGCCAGTGGATGCTTCCACTGCCACCTACAAAAACCTAGTAGGAAAGGAGAGAAAGAAAGCACCAACACTTTGCTTCTTGAGGCAAAAATGAAAGGTAGTTCCTCTCTTTTTTCATGGGTCTTTTGCAAAGCACTGCTAGTGCTTCCCACAAAAGACCAACTTGAAAATCAGAAACCACCCTTTTTTATTTCCTCCATAAAGAATGGTGAAAGAAAGGAACTATGGTCTTCTTTCCCAGCCCACGACAAGTCATTTGCTGAAAGGGAAGCAGTGCTTCTCAAAAAAGGGTGGGGCACTCACAGCAGATGCATTTATGAAACCTGGTCTGAGAGGTACACAACCAATGTTTTCTCCCTTTGACAACCATTTTGTTCAAATCGTTAGGAAACTCTTCCCAACATTCAACCTCAATCTAACACTCACCCAGTTTAAAACTGCTTGTCTTTATCCTCAGAAGAAGGATGGACAAACATGGTTGGCAGAGAATAGCGATGCAACGTTGACTTCAAGTTCTCCACTGCATAGTACTAGCAGTTTGACTACTGCAAAGCGACCTGTCACATGAAATAAGATTTTCTAAAATTTGTATATAGGAATTCTCAGCATTTTACCTCCTATCATCCTAGGTTTAACACTCTGGGAGCAATAGTTCCTCTTTAAGGGTACTTATGATTATCCAAGAACACAGCATGCTTAACCTCTATTCCTTTGAGACCTCCAGCTGAGCTCTGAGAAGCAGCAAGAGATAGAGCTGCTAGAGGGGTGAGTGTTTTTTTATTTACTTTCAACTGAGCTGATTTAGCTGAGAGGGTACTGTGTTTGGGAGTGTCTGGGTGAGTTGTTGCAGAGTCCTGGCTGCTTGGGATAGGGTGTGAAAGGGTCATTGTTTGACTGTAATTGAGTGCCTGGGTGAATTTGGATAGCTGCTGGCCACACCCTCTGCTGGGGGAAGCTTCTATTTAAGGCAGCACCTTGCCAGAGGCAGTTCGAGCCTCTGGCACGAACTGAAGGGCTCTTGGCCTGGGGGCTCTGTAATAAGTTCAGGAAGAGCCAGAAAAACAGGGCCCTACTCTCCTTGGGTTCCCAGTATGGTAAGTAGACTTCTACAAGGAGAACCACATAAATACAAAGGGTTTTTAAAGGGGAATTATATATAATTATTATTTTAAAAGCAATTATGAAGCCAGAATGCCAGAAGAGGGTTGGGGGTTCTCCAGTGTTTTGCACAGTGTCACATGTATGACTGTCTGCCCACTGGACAGAAGTCTTGGGTGTGTGCCCGGTGCAAGGAGCTCCTGGTTCTCAGGGAACGAGTTTGCTCCCTTGAGGCCAAGGTGGCAGACCTGGAGAAGCAGAGACAGTCAGTAAGGCGCACAGAGAAGACTCTCAGGGACTTGTTAGATAAGCCCCACTCTGAATCTGGCAGCCCCATCACTGTCAGGGAGCATGAGGGTCGAGGGGAAACAGGGTACCCTGCTGCAGATAAGGGGAATGTGCCCTCAGAAGGGACCTCTTCTTCAGCTGGTGAACCATCCTTTGGCAGAGAGGTAGGTGGACTCTTGGTAGTTGGTGATTCAATCCTTAGGCAGGTAGACAGCTGGGTGGCGAAACCGCGTGCTGACCGTATGGTGACTTGCCTTGCAGATGCCATGAAGTTGTTCAGGGTGGTGAGAACCAGGGAGGATTGTGAGGCACTCCAAAGGGATCTGTCGAGGATGGGTGAGTGGACATCAACATGGCAAATGGGGTTCAATGTGGCCAAGTGCAAAGTGATGCACACTGGAGCCAAAAATCCTAAATATAAATACACATTGATGGGGTCCGAAATGGCAGAGACTGACCAAGAGAGAGATCTCAGAGTCGTAGTAGATAACTCAATGAAAATGTCTAGACAGTGTGCAACTGCAATAAAAAAGGCCAAGGCTATGCTGGGGATTATTAGGAAGGGAATTGAAAACAAATCAGCCAGTATCATAATGCCCCTGTATAAATCAATGGTGCGACATCATTTGGAGTACTGGGTACAGTTCTGGTCACCACACCTCAAAAAGGATATTATAGCATTGGAAAAAGTGCAGAAAAGGGCAACTAGAATGATAAAAAGAACACTTTCCCTATGAAGAAAGGTTAAAACGCTTGGGGCTCTTTAGCTTGGAGAAACGACAGCTGAGGGGTGACATGATCGAGGTTTATAAGATTATGCATGGGATAGACCAGGTTGAGAAAGAAGTAGTTTTCTCCCTTTCTCACAATACAAGAACTCACAATACTCAATGAAATTGCTGAGCAGTCGGGTTAAAACAGATAAAAGGCACTTCTTCACCCAAAGAGTGATTAACACATGGAATTCACTGCCACAGGAGGTGGTGGCAGCTACAACCATGGACAGCTTCAAGAAGGAATTAGATAAGCATATGGAGCAGAAGTCCATCAGTGGCTATTAGCCACAAGGTATAGATAGGAACTCTCAGGATGGGGCAAGTGATGCTCTGTATTCTGGGTGCATGAGGGGGCAACAGTGGGAGGGCTTCTAGTGTCCTGGCCCCACTGGTGGACCTCCTGATGGCACCTGCTATTTTTGGTCACTGTATGACAGTGTTGGACTAGATGGGCCATTGGCCTGATCCAACATTGGCTTCTCTTATGTTCTTACGTTCTCCATCAACTACCATTTCTCCCAATAAAACAGCCACATAGCAAAGACCATGAATTCAAAGTTACCTTCAGATTATAAAGCACAAACGGTGCACACTGTGCAAGCTACTCTGCTTTCCTTAACTTTTTTATAAATAGGACAAAGAAAAGTCTGCAACAACAGATGCTTCTATGCCTAGATACTGTGAGAAACTACAGATTTTCTTGAGAGATTTTGAGAAAATTTTATTCCTAAATTTAGCTTTTGACTGTCTAGGCATAAGGAAAGAAGTCTCTATGATTAATTACTGGGGGGATCCCTCTGTCCTGACTTTGAACTATAGCCTTTTCTTCTTCCATACAATGACAGCAGGGACCTATCATTTGCCATTTGTAGAGATAAAGGGATAGAAAGAATATAGCCTACATTAATCAACCAACTAAGAACAGACTTAAACAAAATACTAAAACCTAATAAAAACCTGGCTGCTTAATAGCTTTCTAATTTTAATACTTGCCTTCCTGCTGACAACTCACTGGAGTGACACTGTTGTATTCAAACCTTGAAGTAATATTCAAGAAAAAGAATAAAATTATCAGCAGTCATAAACACATCTACATGGAAGCCCATCCCACTGAAATGACTGAGCCTTACTTATTTTTGAGAAAATGTTGTTAAGAATAAAACAGATCACTCAGTTTTCCAAACTGCTGATGACCTCAGCCTGAAGAACATTAAAGCTTAGCTGGGATTGCAAGAGTTGTATAGAAACCCACAACTCTCATGCCAGGCTAATGGAATTGTTTTCTTTTCTTCCTTAAACAGCTGGCATACGTACATGTGGTTTTTTAAACTTTCTCAAAGGTTGTATGCAAGACTGCTATTCAAGACAAATGTATCTTATGGCACCTTGGGCTTATGGAAATAGCTTTATGGTACTTTGGCATGGCAAGCCCTGGGCTGAGCCAACAGCAGCAGACTCTTTTATTAGAGAACATTACATTAAATACGTCAGGACAGGAATCCCAAACATGGCGCCTGTGGGCATAATGGCATCTGCCAATACCTTTCCTAGTGCCTGCCAAGTCTTTTTAGGAAGTGGGTGGAGCCAGGCAGGGCTTTTAGCCAATAAGGCTTCTGATTGGCTGTGGAGGTGTTTAAAGACATCGCTTTGGCAGCAGCTACCACCAGAGCACGAAGCTTCACTGTATGACTAAAGATAAGCTGCTTCAGCCATTTTGTGGCTGAGCCCATCATCCTGTATCAGAATCCCAAAGATGCCTACAGGTCCAAAAGGGCTGGGGACCCTTATTTAAGACATCATGCCAGCTACTGCTAAAATAAACCTCCTTGATTGCTCAACCCACCCCAAAATTATTTTTAGAAGTGATATCACTCTCCAGGTATAGAACACAGATCAACAGGCATAGAAGATAATAGTTGAACATTACCCATTCTAGGGATCACCAGGGAACAGAAACTGCTCTGTAGGAAATCAATCAGTAGTTGGACTCCATAGTTTCTGCTACTAGGAAAACACAGCAGAATGCTTGTAGTCTTACTTTCCTATCTATAAATGAGCTGCATTCCCTTGTTCTGAACCATTTTGAAAGTTAAGTTGTATGCTAAGCCAATACAGAGAGAATTGTCTGTTACCAAGAACATTTGCACTAGCCCAATTTCTTTCGTAGTGACTGAGTCACTGGCACTTTAGGGTTTCCAGTGACAGTGACACTACAGGGCTGCAGACTAATATGAACCAGTATCAACAGAATGAAAACTTTTTGCAAATGAATTACTATATGCCCCAACATGCTTTATGTCTACCACATTATGTTAACATTCCTTCAGTACAAAACAAATTACAAATAAAATGAGATTGTTTTTTCACTGGAGTTTAAATAAATTAGTGAGACTGTTGTATAATAAAAAATAAATGATCTAAGGTCTGCTTGAGTTTAAAAATTACATAGCTCCTAAAACATGAAACCTTGGTGATATTTTGTAACAGAAATTTGAAACAAATTTGTAAAGCATAGCTATTATGTCATCCTTTGTACATTTTTTCTACAACCATTTAGAGGTTGTTTTCTTCCATTCTTTTAATTTGCAGCTTACTTTTAGAAAACTGTTATGCTGAAATACTAAGCAATTTATCAACAGTTGCCATACTTGTTCTTCTTATCAGACCTTCCTCCCTTTCACAGTTCCCAGAAAATGCAGAAGGCTATATTTTTCAGTGGCAAGGAAAGACACACTTGAACTTCGTATTAACAGTAATGAAAAATGTTGTTCATAAATAACCAAATAATCAATTTACTATGCATAGCTAAGAAGCAACCCCAATCATTTGAAATTGGACCTATAGGATCCCAGTTAGGTATGCTGTTTATCATAACTACAGTTCTAGAAACAACATATACTTTTATGAATTCTTTTATGCTTAACATAAAAGGCAAATTCTGTTATATGGAGATTTGTAGGAACTTCCTATAGGCAAGGTATATATAAATAACCTTGTCCTCAATGTACACTGCCATTGGTGTGAGTGGTACTGAATACTGTCAAAACAAATAGGAGCATACAACTACATGAAAACTGACCTCTTGGTCCATCCCAATTTTAAACTAACTGTCAGAGTGACACTTTAAAACTTGACTTCCTCAGTGTTAATAAACTATACTTCATCCTGCCTATAAAGTATGCATATTTTAACCACACTTTTAATAGAGAATCTTCAGCCAACATGATTTAAATGGCATCTTGCATCAAACTCACCCATTTAATTCCTATCTCTATTATTTGAACTCAAAAATACCAGAGATCAGAAAATCAAAGCGCTAAAGCATTAGTATATTGAAATGCCACACTGGCAAGCAAGACAGTGTAATTTTGGATGGATTCCAATTAAAAACAAAAGCAATCAATTGCCAGGTGTAAGGTAGGGGGCTGGAAATATGCTATTGTAGAACAACTCACTCCTAAGTAAAACACAAGGAGGCAATAGAAGAAGATGACATAATTGGAACTCATAACATGGCTGAACAGCATGTTTGTTTGTAGACAGGAACAACACTACTGAAGCCTATCAAAGAAAATACTTTTGTTTACTGATCATACAATAAATTGTCCATGGAGGCACCAACTGTTGGATCAACAAGACAACTGAAGAAAGTCAGTTATTGGTGATGTAGTTCTGCAGTACTTGAAAAATGCTATGCGTCTTGCATTGTTAAACATATTTTAGATGGAAGGTTATATAAGGGTCACCATGAATCAGCTCATGAAAGAATAAGAAATAACACTGGGTAGCAAAATAAGAGCATCATTGGCAGAATAACTGGACATAAGCAAAAGCAACATCTTAGACACGTTTATAGACAGCTTGTGAATAAAGTAAAGAGCATGGCTTAGTAGAAGATAACCTTTCTGGCAAATTGCCACAAATCATATAGAGACTGTGAGCTACTAATAGTACTAAAAAGAGTGCCCCCTCCTAAATACACACTGTTTGGGTATGGTTTAAGCTCCCTTTGATTCATGCAAAGAGAAAGCAGCAATGCACAATAAAAGAGGGAGGCAGGTCTGACTCTGTGGAACAAGACCCTCTGTTCCTGTTCAGCTTGTCACAAACCACTCCTGCAATGAGAATCTGACACTTGTCATAAATTGGACACCCAAGTATTCTTAAGCTTAAATGAGTATGCTGAGACTGTATACTCCTCTTGACCATGTACTCCCACTCCCTCTCTCAGACATGCACACCTAGCAGTAACTCTATATTCCATCATTTACAGGCCAGCCTCCAAAGTGCCATTTAATTGTGCACTGCCTCGAGCATGTTCTGAAGAGGTAGCATACACATTCTCTAAATATATACCCAAACATGATAATAAATAATGATAACTGATAATAAATAATGATAATGGTAAATAATGATATTATATCATAAACAGGACACTCTGTTGTACACTGGTAAGAAGTCCTCCAAGTTATGCCTCCAAGATAGGGTTGCCAGCTCCATTTGGGAAATTTCTAGAGATCAAGGGGTAGAGACTGGGGAGGATGGAGTCTGGAGAGGAGGAGGAGCTGAGATATAACACCATACAGTCCACCCTTCAAAGTAGCCATTTTCTCAAAGGGAATTGATCTTTGTAATTCTGGGAGATCTCCAGGCGCACCTGGGGGTTGGGAACCCTTAAAAAAAACCCTGAACTTAACCCCATCCCCAAACTGAATGTATATGACAATATAAGACATTAGTATCATAACTTATGTGAAGGTGGTCAATCCATGTATAGATAATTTGAGAAGAGAAAATAAGAACAGATGTTAATCACTGGCAGAGACTTTCTGTCTTTACTATGAAATATCTGTGGATAGATATTAATAATGATGATGTCAATTATAAGTGTTTGCAACTATATTAGGCAATACAATCTAATATGACTAAACATAAATGGGAAAGAGAAGGGGACTAATTCATATAAGAAACATAATAGAAATAGAAAACTCTAGGTTTTTTTTCAAAGTGGCTACCTCCTTATTAGCACACAATTCTCATTTCACTGGTTCCCTAAATTATTCCTATAAAGGGTTTAATAATAACTAAGTGCCGTCAAGTCACAACCAACTCATGGTGACCCCAGGACCATGGGGTTTTCAAGACAAGAGATGAGCAGAGGTGGTCTGCCATTGCCTTCCACCTCATAGCAACCCTGGACTACCCTAGTGGTTTTCCATACAAGTACTAACCATGGCTGACCCTGCTTAACTCTGAGTTCTGATGAGCTCAGACTAGTCTAGGCTATTCAGGCTGCTATAAAGGGGTTAGTAGCGACATAATTTAGAGCTGCTAGACTCATCTCTTTGGAATGCCACCACATCCTTTAACAAGAACTGAAACTGAAAGCCTGAGTGAAACACATTTCCTGTTGCCAGGGGATGTGCAAGTTCACCTTCCGGACCTTCCAGAAATAGGAAAATAGGAAGCATGCCTCAATCATACTTCCTGTTTCAGTGATGCTGTAATGCACAGCTCTGAAAACAAAATTAATGCAATATTTTGTGTTATCTGAAATTCCTATTTGGACCCATTTAATTGTATTTTCTGTGTATACAGCCTTCTGGAAAATACACATACAACCCAGCGGAGGTGTGATTATTACTTTTCTTTGCACAAAAGTAAGAAAACCTTTCAGAAATCCATATCTGTGAAAGATACAAAGCATTTGAACCTAGGCAAGTTCTCTTCCCCATTTGCCATCTTTCCAGACTTAATTCCAGAGATGAAATTTAAATGAGATGCAACAATGACTTATTTATTTATTTATTTAGACAGAGTACGGATGGGCACAGACTGGGAAAGCCCAGTTTGGTGTGGGTCTCATGAGCCAAATGGCCCTGAACTGAGCCCCCAAACAGAACCCCCCGAGCAGAAAACCTGCCTGAACTGAACCAGTTCAGGTGGCGTCAGGCCCCTGCCCCAGTTTGCTCGCAACATCCAGAACTGATGTAAGTACATCGCCCCCTAATGTGCTTGCGTCACTTCTGGGTGGTGTCAGGCCCTTCCACTGGCACACCCACATCACCCAGAAATGATGCAAGCCAGGGGTGGGGGCCTGACACCACCAGAAGTGACTCAAGCATGTCGAGGAGCCAAACCCTGAATCGAACTGAGGTTTGCAAGCCTGAACTGAGCAAAGTCCAACCTGGACTTTGGCTTGGGCTCAGGTCTGTGCCCATCCCTAATACAGAGTATCTCTATGCCACTTCACTCAAGGCAACTTGAAATTAAAACCCACAGGATAATAATATACAAGCCATTAAGAATACAAACTATCCATAAAATAGAGCAGATCATTAAAAAGTTGATCATATAACACCTAATTAAAAGTCTGGGTAAAAAGATGCATTTTAGCTTGGCACCTAAAGAAAGTAAAGGAGGTGCCAGGCAAGCCTCAATGGGGAGGGCATTCCAAAGGCAAGGTGCCATTACAGAAAATGCCCTGGCTGTAGTTGCCTCTGGAGGACAGGGGCACAGAGCACTGCTTGAGAGGCAAATCTTTACTGGCACACCGGATAGAATGAGAGGTGATGGCCCTTCAGGTACTCTGGCCCCAAACCTTTTAGGGCCTTAAGAGTAAGAACCTATGCTTTGAGTTGTGGCTGGAAACAGATGATCCTTCTAAACAACCCCTGACAGTAGCCTGGCTGCTGCATTTTGGACCAATAGAAGTTTCCAAACCATTTTCAAAGGCACAGTATGCCTACACAGTATGCATCACAGTAATCTAACTTGGATCACTGTGGCTAGATCATGCTTTTTGAGGAGCTAATAAAAGGTGCTGCATGCCATGGAGGAGACCTGAACTTCAACCACAGATCAGGATCTAGTGGCACCCCCAAGCTATGAACCTGCTTCTTCAAGGGGAATGCAACACCCTCCAGGACAGGCCATCTCCACAGTGCGAAAGCAGCTTTCCCATTAACCAACAGCACCTAAAATAACAGACTTTAAAAAGTACCATGAGTTGTTTGGACAAATTTGAGTACTCAGTAAATGCAACTGAATTTGTCCAAATAAGCATTTCCGATACTGAAACGTATTACACGAGTTTTGTTTTTAGATCAATGCATTACAGTGACCAGTGACTATTCCAAACATGCATGGTGCTTACAGCCACTATGTGTACATTTGGTAGAGAGGTGGGATATAAATACTTTAAAGAAATGTAAATAAATATCAGCTATTTCAATTATTTTGTTTTTTAAAACTTTTTGAAAGTAGATCTTCTCTTCCTTTTCAAATTCTGACATTATTCTAAGTCAAATCCAGTTTATTTCATCTTTCTCATTTCTTGCAACACAAAACAAACAAATCTGTTTCACAAAATCCCACATGTTACTGTGACTAATTCAGGCTCAATTTTATTTGGAGTACTACGATGCCATTATGACAATCTCATGACATTCTAAATGTGAAGAAAACCATATGTTTAATTATCTCCTCTAATAATTACATGGGATGTAATTTATTAAACTTTTTTCAATTGTAAACAAATTCAGATATGAAGATATGCATACACAGTCACACTTTCTGGCTGTGGCTCGCGGACCAAGAATTATAATGCTGTACCCCCAAAATCTACTATTTACAAAGATCATCAACATAATGCACTCTCTCTCTTTTTTGGTATTTCATTTATCAGCCATGCAGTCATCATTCTCCTCCCTACCACCATCTGTACATACTTTCCCAATAGACCGTCACAGCTGTCCTGTTTTTCACACACACGGAACCTTTTATATGCTTTCCAACTGTTTTTAATAACAGTTCTGCGCTTAGCACTGTACTCCCTTTGTCTTCTGTCTCAAATTTGAAAAGATATTATCCCAACAAACAGGTTATCACAGCAAATAGTTTTTTTAAAAAAAAAAACGGACAGCAACAGGAACGTTGCCTTATTGAACCCTTCCAATGACTCCAAACATTTTAGCCTTTAGTGTAATGGATGAAAGGCATTAAGAAAGCAATTCTATAAAGAACTGAAAAACTTAGAAACACACCAAAACAATCCAAAAGTCAACGTGAAACTTTAGTCCACTGCATTTTTAAAAAAATTACAGCCCTCACTAGTCCTACCCTCTACCTTTTCTACTCATGCTAAGTATTCAGACCTGACAGCCAGGTCGGCTCATCTTGCTCCCCAAAGTGATATGTCACAAGGTCTTTTTTGTTGTTGTTGGTTTTTTGTATTTTTCATATGTGCATGTGTGTGTGAGTGAGTGTGTGTGTGCACCTGGAAATCGTGGTGACCCCTGGTGACTGGCCCCTACGGGATGCCTGGAGGATACTCAGATAGGTGGCTGAATAAAGCCTGCCCCCGCCTCCTGACTGCTGGTATTCCAAAAAGGTCTCCCATCCAAGTACTTGCCAGAGTCGACCCTGCTTAGCTTCTGAGATCTGATGAGATCGGGCTTGCCTGGGCTACCCAAGTCAGGGCACAAGATCTTTTTAAAAGGTACCCATTACCAGGAACAAAGGAGACAAGTGGAAAACCAGATCCATCTCTCAGTAGTAGACCACGATAAGAATTAAAACCTTCTAAGCCTATTGACTTCAGTAAAAAGAAACAGCTCTGCTGTTAAGAATTGCCCTATCATTCTCCTGTATTGACAGGATCAGGGAAGGTAAAAGAGGTATAATCTTAGAAGAGACAAATGATAGTTATTCTGACTGTGCAAGCATCTAAGTTTCAGGGCAACAAGTACTATGAAGTCCTAGAACAGTAATCAATTTTTCCTATAGGTAAATTTGCCTCCATTGCCAGGCACAAAAAAAGAAACGTTTCTGTGGCCCAATAGAGAGCCAGCAGGGTGCAGTGGTTAAAAGTGGCAGAATCTAATCTGGAGAAGTGGGTTTAACTACTCCACATGAAGCCTGTTAGGTGACCTTGGGCCAGTCACAATTCCCTCAGAACCCTCTCAGCCCCACCTATCTCACAAAGTGACTGCTGTGGAGGGAAGAAGGGAAAACGATTGTAAGCCTCTCTGAAACTTCTTCAAGTAGATAAAAGTGGGGTGTAAAAAACTACTCTTCTTCTTCCAACAGACCCATTAAGTACATAGAAACTTGGTGACCAGGCTGAATTTTTGCTTTGCATTTTGGG
The DNA here is from genome assembly GCF_001447785.1 of Gekko japonicus. NCBI lineage: Eukaryota > Metazoa > Chordata > Lepidosauria > Squamata > Gekkonidae > Gekko > Gekko japonicus. The sequence goes on from NW_015168657.1 coordinate 1,268,410, forward strand.
AAAATCCCAGAATGTTAATATATTAACAATTAATGCTTTTGATAATAAAAAAAAAACTTTTAAAGAAACTCTGCCTAGATCCCTCCCCCCACTTGCTTTCAGATATTCATACATTACTCAGTGGTTGAATATATAATGTCTTCTATAGCTCAATTCCAGCATAATCAGCAGTGTTGGGAAAGGCCCCTGGGATTATGAAGAATATCTGCCAGATGAGAATTAGACAGGAGAATTAGACAAGGTGAAAGAGGGCTATGGACTGAGATGGTACATGATATATTTGTAGTTCGTTCTGCCTGATAACAGATATTAAGAAAATAGAAGGTATATTGCACCACTTTCATTTCTCTCAGAATATTCTTTGCAAAGCAGAATTACTCTTTTTGGAAGTTATTCATGTAAGACCAACAGCAGCATCAGTGTCTACAGACAAAATTCCAAGATATATAAGAAAAGACTACTATCACAGCCTATCACAAAGACGTTCACCAAACCAACAAATTCAATAACATTTGCATGATATGATGGGATGGATTATAAGTGAGAACTTTAAAAAAAACCTCAACCTCATAGCATTCAAGAATATGGTCAAGTGCATTAATCAATCAGCAACTACGTCTTACTACCATAGCTGCTTTAGGAAGAAGCTAACAAAAATGCTGTTACCCCAAAACACAACAAACTTCAGCCAGATGTCCTAACTACTGAACTAAACCAATTCTTACCAGGGGTCATTTCCTGCAGGAGTGCACAGGAGCTGAGCTCCAGCAGTAAGGAGCCCAGGGGGTGGACACATGCAACAAGCCCCACCCCCTGCTCCCATCAGTCCTCAGTTGGGCCACGAGGAACAAGAAGCAGCCAGGTAAGTTGCAGAGCCCCCCACCCCCCCACCTTCAGGTACAAGCTCTTCCTCTTCTGTGAGGGCAGATCTGCATGTTCCCCCACCCCATAGCTAGTAATCCAAAACAGTCCAGTGGAGCCTGAGTGGTGGGTGTTGCCTTCTGACACACATCCGGTGGTGTCAGGGGTGTGACATATGCAAATAAATTATGCTATTGAGTTATGCTAATGAGCTCCTGCACCTCTTTTTCTACAAAATGACCCCTGATTCTTACTAATGTAAGTTATAGAGACACAAACCATAACCCACAAATGTTGTACTTTGGAGTATTCTCTCAAAAGTTTGTGTGATTCTAAAGAACTGCATCAGAGTATACAGCTTGTGGACAGAGGTTGTTATTGTTAAATCACAATACCCACAATACTGTATAAGGAAAAAATATATGATGGTCATTAACACCTGGAATGCAGTCTATCAGCAGCTGCACTCTGCACACTGTTCCCTTCGTATGCAGTACTCTGTGCAGCAAACATTTGAATTTGGACCCAGTGCAGCAGACCCAAGGTTTACACTTGCAAAAAATGCCCCCATGCCAGTTTTAACATGTATGCAGAGACAGCTCCAAATGGCCTTTTTGCGTGAGCAGGCCAATCAAGGATAAGACATGTGCATAATAAGTGAAAAATTGGGGGAAATGGGCTGCTTAATTCAAATCGGCAACTCTATGGACTCTGGAAACCTCAAGACTAAACATTTAGGCCACTATTATGCTCCAACACAATGCTTTATTCTATTGCTGCAGAGTTCAGAGTCCAGCCTCAGGCAGAAAATCAGGTGTTGTCTATCAGACTCCAAAAAATTCCAACTTTCATTAAAAAGAAAGAGTTTGGAGAACAGTTTGGTTAAATAATGAAGCCATCAGCTGCTAAATACTCTTAGAAGGTTCCAGCTATGGACTTCCTAACAATTATGAGTAAAAATATCATTGCCTCACAAACCTACCTATTTCTTACTATGGATTAGGGTTAGGGTTTACCTACAGTTCACCAATATCTCTGGTAGGATAAATTAGGTTCAAAGTATATCATCTAACATGAGTAGCAGTTCAATTTCTGCTTTTCTGACTGGCATTTGTGACCAAAATAAGTTAAATAATCAATCCAATGGTACCTCTATAATTCACGGATTTATTCCATATATGATTAAAACGCAAAAATGTTATGATCCTTTAAAATAAACCAGAGACTCTCCTATGAGCAATAGAAAGAAAAGTATCTCCTGAAGCAGGAAAAAAATAACAGGTCAAGCAAATCTTCAGGGAAAATGGCTTCGAAAAACTAGACAAATACTACTACTGCATCCTCTGTTTAGAGGAACAATCCATTATAAGCCTGCCACTGAGAATGATACAGGAAAACCCAGCCGTGCAATTCCTGATAACTGAAATCAAAGGGAACACCAAGTTATTAAAAGTACCATAAGTGACGCTGAAACTGGACATATGGATTTTTTGCATTCTGACAGAGATTAAGGGGAGCTAAGCAACACAGACAATAAAGGGACAGATCAGTATTACAGACAGATCTGTAACTAGACACTGGGAAATAGCAGCACTGAGATCCAAGGCAGACTAAATGCATGGAACTCTTAGGATGCAGATCTAGCAAGCAACCAAATAGGTTATTCTAAAATCCACTGCTTGTTCAAGGCTATCACACTCACAGGCAGGATTATGGGCATCACATACACATCTACATTCCTGCCACAAAAACTGCAAGTGTGCCTGACTTTCTGAAAATCACAACTTTCATTAAAGCAAGTCTATAGACCACACAGTTAAGGCAGTTTTCATCAGATGATTAGGTAATCAGAGGGATGGGGACTTTTGTGCCCCACAAAGTTCCCAATCCTTTCTCTTATCTAGACATCTTTGCAGATCTGACCCTAGTAACACACTTCTTGCTTTCGAGCATGAAAAATATTCTGATAGGGTACGATAGTACAATTCCCAAACAGCAGGCAGCACATGAAAGAGAAAGGGTAGGTTGTTTGTGGGACGGAGACTGTAGAATGATCTGGCACAAAGATCCATAATAACAGATCCAGTTCAGTTGAAAAACATGAAACCTGCTTATGTCTCCCTTTAAAAAAATATCCAATGTTCAAGGTAAGTATGAATGTTTCTGTGACAGGATGCCATCCTATGGGAGTGCTGCTCCAGCATCCAATCGCCTTTTAGGGAGGGGATGGAATGTTGGAAGGAAGCACAGCAGGAGGAGTTCTGCTCCAGGGAGACAGCAGTGAGAGCTCAGGTCTGGCTCAGCAAAAGAGCAAGACAGAGTGAAGGGAAGCTCTCCTTGGCAGTGTGGCTAAGTGGTTGAACTCTACCTCAGAGAGAGAACAGTACCTGATTGTTAGGCCTGTCTCTGGTAATGAGCAGACCTCATACCATTTAATCTGACTCTTGGGAAAGGGCAGGCTGGTGTGGGTGGAGTCCTGTGTGTGTGAGGGGGTCCAGCCTAGTGGCTAGTCAATAAAAGCCTGTCCCTGCATGAAAGCTTTACAGAAAATGCAAACTACTCTCTGAAGCCATAACTAGTTTAAATGTATGTGTCTCAGCCATGTGTCTCCTTTGTCTACCTAGAGACCTCTGCTGTTCATCTGTTCATTGAAACCAACTTGTAAATAAATAAATCCTTTGTGTTGTTTCTATACAATTCCTGCCTTAGTGACCTCCATATGCTACCTGCGCACCACAAAACCTACCTCACAGCAGTGAACCCAAAGGCTTTACCCGTGCTACCTTTAGAACACCTGATAGCTGATGGGAAGGTATAACAACTGATGGGAAGGTATAAAACAAACTTGGGACCCCCAAAATCATAGGAGGCTGTGTGGGTCCCCTCAGTCGATAGTAAAGGCCTGCCACAGTTTCCTTTGAGATATACAGATTCAGCATATATAATCCACCCATACTAACCCAGGCACATCCACATGGCATATGAGGGAACTATTTGATTAACACAGTCAAAAGAAAAACACCATGAAACATGGTACTTTTTTATCCCTAGCACTGTTTTCTATTTTCCAAGCTGTGTGCAAGCATGTAAAATTCCTGGCCATAATCCTAGAAAAGAAGTAATTTCCGCTGGCTCACTCACTTTTAACAACACCTCACTTGGGGGTGCAAAGCTACATATGTAGACTACCTGCACTAGAAAACATAGTTTATGGTGATGGAAGGTGATATGAAATGTTACTCTGGTAAACTGCTAAAGCGCTGCTCTCTAATACACTACCAAACATCACAGGAAAGCCATGGCTACATGGTAGAACTTTGTAGCTCCTGCCTACACCAGATTTGCATCTCCCAGAAAATAAGCAACATTAGGATGCAGAGAAGTCAGCTGGGATCATGGTTCAAGGCATCTTCCATTCTCAACACAGCATGGAAAGGCTCCCTGCTGTAGGAGATCCTCATTTGCTCATTCACACATGCAAGCTATCAGTTGACATAGCTGTCAAAATGTGCTATATATTTCCTCCATGAACTCACCTTTATTAGTAGTACTTGCTGTGATATTACAAGCCATGAAAACATTTTGTAGTCATGGAGCAATTTCCTTTCATTCATGCTTCCCCAGACATATTCTTTTCCACTCTGTGAAAGTACCAAGCAAGTTTCAAAAAGTCTATGTTATCCATGTGTCTTATTCAATATAACCCAGTTTCAGGGAGCTACCTTCTGGTAATCATTCTACAACGCATTATGGCAATGTATACAAACTGATTCCTCCTAACAAGAGGGCAAGATACTGGTTTTTTGTGACAAGTCTTATGCAAACAGCAACATTCATGTGCATTCCTTTATTACATATGCACACCTCTAAGAAAACCTGTTAATATCTATTGTCGTTCCTTTCCCAGTTTGCACCCCATCATTGGAAGCAACTTAATTATTCACATGCAGTTATATAAATCAACAGTTATCTATATTCCTCACTTCAAATGTAAATGTTGTAGGTGATCTCTGACATCAGGTATGCCTCACAGAACTGTTCTTGATATAAGACGTATACAGAATGTACAAACATAAATGATAATAAATGACAATGATTGCAGGCCAAACAATATAATGTTTTTATCAGATATACTAATTATTTTCAGACTAAAACCCACACACGTAAGCATGCTTTCAATATGTCAATCTACCTTTTTCCTATTCAAAATTACCGGAATTAAATCTAACCAAATTTTACAGTTTGTTGTGTTTTTTCTGTGTTAAAACAAAACAAAAGGTGGCAATTTCTCCGTTATATGGAACACACAGTCTTTGAGGAGAAAAAAGGGAGTCCATTTGGCACATTAGATGATGCAGCATTATCAAATACCCCATCTGGCACCCATTAGGCATCCTGTCATTGGACTGCACTGACTGGCTCTTTTCAAACCTACGTCAGTGCTCAATTGGTCAACTATGTTTGTGCATGGCTTATTAGGCAACTAGAGAATAGCCTACGTTTCTGTTAGAAAGCCATGGGATATGAGATGCATACAGGAGCAGAAGAGTCTCCAGCCATCCAGATTACAGCATATGCTGGAAGGGGGGAAAGCTGCAATGTCACAGCCGAATGTGACTAGAGAACTAGGGAGGTATTTAGTAAAATGAATCCAGATGGTTGGGAAAAAAAAGGCACCAGCCAATCTAAATTTCTCAAGCCTTCTTATTACTATTATACAAAAATAAAACTCACCTATGGAGCCCAGATGCTAACCTCAGCACTAGTCCATTTCAACACATATTGTTTACGACTGTCACCAATATATCAGAGGGTTTTTTTAATGCCAAAATACTTTGACAGGTGAACTCCTTGACATCCTTCAGGCCCCTAGTAGATAGCAGATCCCTCATAAAATACCCATCATGAATCTATCCAAGACAGCGCCTCTCAGAATAAAATTATCTCATTTCTGGATCTTCCCTAGGGGTACAATTATTTAGTTTCATCCACTTGTAATAAACTTTTCTCCTAACTTTCAACCTGCTAAACCATTACTATCCAATTTATTTTGTACTTATTGACTAAAAAATTGCCCAAAGATTCCAACCCCATTCTCATCTATTAACCCCCAAATAAGTAGGTATTTTTGAACAGTTGTATACTTGCTGCAATCAAACAGATTCTGTTTGCTATATAGCTAACATCAAGAAGTGGGAGGGGGGTGCTGGCCTCACACTGAACTAACACAAGCAAGGACTATCTGTTCACTAGATCAGGCACAGTAAACTTACTGCTAGCTGCAATACCCTTCAACAGCAAAGAGTATTTTCTTACCCCGGAAGTTTAATTAAAAGCAAGCATAGTAAGTCATAGGCTTTAAACACAACCAAGCTGCATTCAAGTTTGTTTGCTTCTTATTTGCAATATGCAACAGAACTGTCTAGTGGCATTTGTAAATACCAATTTTTATTTATCATTTACTTTTCTAATGTTCAGTGCTACACTTTATACAAGAAGTCCTCTCAAGTCTAGATATTTACAATTAAGTCTTCTGTAAATCCCGACCACTGCTCATGAAATAATATGCAAACAACTGGAAAGGACAACTATAGTAACACAACGTTAGGGCTGCAATTCTGCTCAGTTACATTTCTTAACTCCCACTGATTTCAATAGGATTTAAGTGACCTAACCACATGCAGGATTGCATTCTTGTTTGATTATGGAAACACAAGATAACAGTACCTGAATTTAGACATCATGATGGGCATGAACCCAACATGTGGCCATGCTCCCTCCCTTCTTTCCTCAATGAGAACTGAATGCTTCTTCGTTTCAACAGTCTTGAATCAAACTCCAGTTTGCTGTGACATCTAACTGCAGATGCCTGGGCAAAGTGGAGTTTGTTTCTTGTACACAAGCCAGGTTTCTAAACCACAGTTTAATCCCAGCCCTGAGCAAAACTTCAAGACTTGAATATCTTACTGAACATCGCTATCGTGGGACAAGACAATATGTAAGATAACCAGGTCTAGGCAGTATATGCAACCATTAACACCTTGAACTGTGTTAGTAAACTAAATAGCAGTCATTGCAACTGATGTAGATGTTTTGTACTCTCATCATGCTGTCAGCACAAAAATGGGAGCCGCTATATATTGCATTAGATACAGTTTCTGAACAATCTTAAAGGGCTGCCCCATAGAGTGCACCCTACAGTATTCAATTCTCCCATTTAAAAATAAATTGGGAATTATTGCTTTGTCATTGTTCTATAGAACCAGGCAGAGCCAGAGCACCAAATGACAATGAGAAAAAGCATTTCTGGACAAGACTGCCATTGCGCCTCTACCAAATAGATAACTTTAAGGAATGCTCAAAGATATGGACTTCAGTTTTTTAAAGGCAGCAAAGACACCAGCAGAACAACAACAACAAAATCTGATTCAGATCATGTGGGCCATCTACCATTATCAGTTCCATTTGGTCTATATCCAGCCTCACCCTCATTCACTCCAAAATCTGCCCTCCAACACAAGACCAGAGTATCCCATTCCCCAGATAAGATGAAAATGTAATAGAGACTTGGGTGTTGTCAGGATACTAACCACTTTACACTCCAAATCTTATCTCCTAGTATCTTCATCAAGATAAAAGAGGGGAGTGAACAGAGCTCTGTGAAATCCCACAAGAAAGTACACACACATTAGGGAAAAAAATCAATGGAATAACCAGAGCCAATATCATCTTGTCTCACCAACAGGATTTAACATAGGATTTTTTGTTGTTCAGTCACACAGTTGAGTCTGAATCTTCGTGACCCCATGGACCAGATCACGCCAGGCCTTCCTGTCTTCCGCCGACCTCTGAAGTTGGCTCAATTTCATGTTCGTTGCATCTATGACACTGTCTAACCATCTCATCCTTTGCCGTCCCCGTCTTCTTTGACCTTCAATCTTTCCCAGCATCAGGGTCTTCTCCAGTGAGTGCTCCCTTCTCATTTGATGGCCAAAGTATTTGAGCTTCAGCTTCAGTATCTGGCCTTCCAGGGAACAGTCAGGGTTGATTTCTTTTAGGATTGACTGATTTGATCTTCTTGCAGTCCAAGAAGATCAAAACATGGTATTAAATAATTATTATACTATATTAATCCTAACAGCAAAAATAGGGCAGGAGGCTTTGCATGAGGGCAGCAGCATGTTCAGAATATACATCCCATCTCCTGGCTACCAAAACACATCCAGAAAGGCACATGCAGCCTCTCATATTTTCAGGCTTTCCTTTGTAAACCACACATTAATCAAACTATGACCAAACGTATCCTTTGATCACCTGACTATGTGAATCTGCTCCTTTCAAACCAGCTAACTCTCTAGCCCTGATGACAAGTGAACCGGATGCTGATAACCCTATGACTTACTCCACTCTTCTTGGGGGGGGGGAATAAAATATGAATCTTTACAATCTAACATAACTGATACTAAAATTCTACACTATACAAGTACACTCCATTCATAACCACACAGATTTTTGAAGATCAAACTTAACATGACGGAGTATTTGTGTCTATTTATTCATGTGTTACACCCATTCACGTCTAAATTAGGGCTGGTGTGTGTAATTATTTTTTTAACCATAGATGTGAGGAGAGCTACAGCCTCTTCTCCCCACCTTGCTGCACTATGAATTATTTTAAGCACTTTTTTGTTCAGCTCACCTCACTTCCTGTATCAGAGTTGGCTGGGAGAAAAGTTCTTCAAGCAACAGAGCACAGCAAAATAAGGTGGGGTTAGGTATAGGTACCCTCAGTGGTACAATTGTTTCCATATAAAATGCAGACACCCTATTTCCTCTTTACAGGAGAATGGGGCAAGCACATAAATTAAATGCCCCTGGCTTCCCACTATACCTCATTGGGCCCTAAGTTCCTAACACTATCATAAGCAGCTAGTATGGCATGACCACAATCAAAAACTGCAGAATGGCTGTTCTCACAAAAACTCGCATACGCTGTCCTTTGTGTTCCAATTTACCACCCAAGTCTAAATTGTGCGGGAATGGGAAAGAAGTAAAAAGCCATTGCAACATTATTATCATTTGCGAAGCATTCATGTGTAACACTGCTTCCTTAGAAAGACTTGGACAAGCTAACAGAGTGTTTCAGGTCTCCTTGAGTCAGCAAGTGAAGCATCCAGCCCTGTTGTGTACACGAGTGACCACAACAAAGTGTGTGGTTTCTCCCACATGCACCTTAAATAGATTTAAATTAATGCTATTCATCAGTGGATGGAAAAGAGAGGAAATATAAAAGTACAGTAACTAGCTAGTAGCACTGGGCAATTTTTTTTACCATCTTTTTTTTTACCATCATCAAACAAGCCTGATGACTGCAAATAGTATAACCTCCATTCAAACTATTCTCTTTCTCCCTTGTTATAGCTTTGAGTTTTCTTTTCTCTTTGATTGGGTATATCACCTATTACAGAACACAAGAAATAGCCCTCAAATTATGGGCCAGTTCTTTCCTGAAAGCACCTTAAAGTAGTCAAAGAAATATTAATAGCCTACATAATACTCAGTTTTATTTGTTTCTGTTTGGGGAGACAGGAGTAAGCTTAGCCACATGACTGAACTGATGCCAGTAGTTCGTGATATAGCAAATACTCATAAGTTCCACTACCGTTAGGATTCAAATTAACATGGATGCTTACCATCTCAATTACAACAGCAGGGAGAATGCAGTTGTCCCCATCTAAATCCTGCTTCTGTCAGCTAGAGCCTATCACAGCCAGCAAAAAGAAACTGACTTCTCTGCTTGCCAAGACAGAAAGTACTGATCAGCAGAGATCTGTTTCCTACAGCGTACCATAAAGCAGTGATTCTCAGATTGGGCACTCAGGCCTAGAATAGGATATACACATAGCAATGGTAACAGAAATGTGGGACAATTTGGCTGGGTCATTACTCATGAGAAGGAAATTCCGACAATAGGGAGAGGAGTCCTGAGGCAGCACACAGTCTATGTACTTGGCAAAATGGAGTCAATCCTGAAATATAGTAGCAACTAGCAAGAATGTACAGATCCTGAGAAACAGAAGCTTGTCCCCAGATAAACACTATAACTACACCTACCCTATACTAGAAGAAAAAGAGGGATCTTTAACAATAACAGAACATAGATGATTCTGAAATGGTATGCTGGAACCACAACAAGAACCTCAACTATACAACTCAAGAGAGTTGAAAGCAAGAGGCTTCATAGCCAGACCAGCAGAAACAATTGGGAGGGGAGACATAAAATGAGGGGTTTTAATACTCTGGACAACTTTATTCTTACTTTGAACCTTACAGATCTAACTTGACAGCTATCACTCTCTGAAGGGAAAAGACACCCTTACAAATCTCATTAGATAGAAGGCACTTTTGATATCAGTCAGTACGTCTCCTCCCTCTCCTTCCCTCAACCACTATGCTGCTGGGATTTGCATTCCCCCCCCCCTTTCTTACATGGCAGGACAGGGAATGAAATGGTAGGGTGTAAGATGGGTCTAGTGAGCAACCTGTGTTTTTTGCAAGTTTATCTTTTTATTTACTTTAAAGGCTTATATTCTCCTCTCCATAGGAAGACATTTGATATAGTTTCCTCAACTACAGATTAAAACAATATAAAACAACACTCAAAAACTTTAGCAGAAACTGACACAGATTATCTTGGAAAACCTTTATAAAAGGGTATACATGAAAAACATTTTTATACTGTGGCATTTATATAGCATAGAAATTCAGAGGAACCTGGGTATCCTCTAATCCCACTAAAATTAAGCACATGTTTAAATAAAAATAGCTGTTTCTGGGTTGCCCTATGCTCCAAACATGTTCACAAGAACACATGAACTTTCTGTGTACAGTGTGCACTTTATTTTTTCTATGTGCATTGAGTAATTCTCATGTTACATTCAACATATGTACTGCTGAACATATGTTACAAACCCCACATTTATCCAGGTACTCTTTTATGGTTTCAAATGCAAAGTGAATGCGCATGGGTCTTTCTTACAAACAGATTTACACAAATTCATGCAGGATGTACGTGTGTTCACTGTAACATCTGAATAGGGTTCTATCAAACAGTATGCCCAGTTATGCATACATAAAGAGGTGCTGGTGGATATAAGGAAATCAGCATCACTAAGGGTGGCCTCATGTTCTGCAGTTAGGGAAAATGCCGTATGAACATAACCCAATTGCAAATCACACTGTGAATACTCTACAACTGTGCAGAGAAGATAAAAAGCTCTGCTCACACATCTCTCCTTGCTCACTAGACTTGTGAAGACATCCAAAACATTGTTGAGTAGTCACAAATTTACATCAAAAAAGGATGGTACAGGATAGGAGCTTACTTGGGAATTCACAGTAAAACTAGATAAGAATGGACATCTGAATGATCAATGTTTAGATATTTATTAATTTAGCATATTCTATACCACTTCTTCAGATTCCTACTCGAGGTGGCTTACAAATAAGACCACATCACAAGCCACTAGAAACAAGCCATTGGACAAGCAGCAGAAGAACTATCCATTAAACAGAAGCAGGCCATTAAAAAGCTGATAAGATAAAATACCTAATTAAAAGCCTGGATAAAAGATGTGTTTTGACCTGAGAGAAAATGTAGGCACCAGGCAACCCTCAAAGGAAGGGCATTTTAAAGGTGAGGTGCCACCACAGAAAATGTCCTGTCTCTAGTTGCCACCCACCTAACCTCTGAAGGCAGGGCACAGAAAGAGGATTGGAAGAGGCAGATCTTAACAGGCAGGCTAGATAGTATGAGAGCAGATGGTCCTTCCAGACAGGCCTTGATCTGATATAGTTGCATTATGTTCCAGACAGAGTATGACCTCAGTCATGGGGATCCAGCATAGTTAATGCTATACACCAGTGACGGTGAACATTTTAGCGACCGAGTGCCCAATCTGCGACCCAAAACCCACTTATTTATCGCATAGTGCCAACATAGCAATTTAACCCGAATACTGAGGTTTTACTTTAGAAAAAACAACTCATACATTAATTTAAGATGATCCAAACAAAGTAAGGAAAGCAATCCCAAATTTGCTTTAAATTATTTGGCAGAGAATTCGACACTTTAATGATGGTCTGGGCCTGGTTGGGCGATGGCACGCTTGCCCACAGAGAGGGCTCTGAGTGCCACCTCTGGCACCCGTGCTATAGGTTCACCACCACTGATATACACTATACATTTAATATGGAATATTATCTTTATAGTGGATCTTGTTTTATCCAATACCCACAGTTTTAATAGGCATTTCAGATTAATTTGGAGGAAAATGTAAGAACCTTATTGATTTTACACCTGGTTTTGAGCAGTAGGCAGTAGGTTCTCAATCTGTTACCACAGCCATCTGGTTAATCAACAAATTATAGAGAACTGTATTGCCATAGAATGGCAACAGGGGTCAAAAACCCAATGCAACTGCATCATTTTAGGAGAGGGCTTTTCCCCCTTTTATTTAAATTGAACAACAAATGCTGGATTACAAAAAAGAAACAATTTTTTTTCCAGGCCAAATAATGAGGAAAAAATTGTCAGTGACACATGGTCAAGGAAATACTATGGGACAATTGAGATACTTTACATGATAAACTTACTTTAAATGATAAAGTTGCACACTTTTTGCGGGGCAACTTCAAGGACTGTAAGACGACGTAACAGCTTTGAAGAATAAAATATTGCTACAACACCTTCCAGAATACTGCTAAGCATCATCAAATTGTCTGTAACTATTAACAAAATGACTCCAGTTAAAATCAATTGTACTAGAAAATAATAATGTAAAAGGATAAGTACCCTTCTGATTTAAAACACTTGGCTGACAATATCTCAAAGGTATACCACTGTGCTTCATTACTGTGACACTTTGTTTTAAGGTGCATTTTTATTAGCCTGAGGGTAAATATCCTCATCCCTTCAAAACAATACATATTATTGGTTTATTTCAACCTGAAGCCTGTATATACAGTCTACTGCACAATCACTTATCCAGAAAATTAAATACATTTTCATAGTTACCAAAAACGAAAGTGACCTTGCTGCTACTTTGGTCTTAATATTATTGAAAAATAAGATCTATAGGTAAAAAACTTAAATCAAACACTACACCATGGGCAGATTTTAAAAAAATTGATTTGGCATTTTCAAACATCCTTCAGAAAGTTTATATTTAAAAAAGGTATTTCACTATGAGTACTTGCTAAGCGGGTTAAATGCCTGCCTATAAAAGATGATGGTCAAAAACATCCAATGTTGTGCAGCCTAAGAAAACACAAGCTAGCTTTGTCCAATAGAAAAAGCCTCAGAAAACAAATAGAAAAAATCTTTAAGCTCTCACAGAACCCAACTACTTGAGCAAGGAATCCCTTTTTACAATGTGATCATGTTAGCTAAAGTTGCTGTGCTGCAGTAAAAAAACAAGAAAGTTCTCGCTTGAGTGCCTACTAATGAACAAAGGTTAACTTTATCTCAAAGGTCAAATGGCTGGTGGCGAAGGTTATGACCCTAACAACTTAAATGGTGACCCTGCCACGTGCCTAGTATATTGCAGATTCTGATACAGATCATCTGGTAAAGGACTGGTCATAAATTTACTTCAGTATTATACTCCCACAAAGAATACTGTTGGCCACAATAGTTTCAACTTGTCATTTGATACACAGCTAGAGAACTGAAAGGGGAAAAGCAACCCAAAGTTAATGGCAACATTCTGCATCTCCCTTTTTACTTAAAACAACAAATCAAGGCTAGTGTTTTTACTTCAGTACATTTGGGTCACCTCTCATCACCACAAATGCTGATTTCCCTAAGGATCCCTTCAAATGCAGCAGGTCACACCTATTGCCAAATTTTACATCCCTGCTTTTATGCTGTTTCCTTAGGAGAATGATTTGTTTTAAAGGATCAACCTACTTTGGAAGAAGAAACATTTAAATATGAGCACAAGTTCTCTTGCAGATGACTCTGGGAGCAATCCTAAGCAATCCTAAGAAATAAAGAAGTCCCATTTTATTCAGTGAGGCTTAGTCCCAGTAGAATATTCTTAAGATTGCAGCCTATGTCTGCTTTAAGAGAGGGTTGGCTCCGACTAAGTAATTGTTATATTTGAGGGAGGAAAGGGACATCCTGCTGCACAAATCATTGAGAAGTAAAGTGTCTTGGAACAAATCACAACATAATAGCACTGCGGGTGAAAGGCCACAATGGTTTTGGCACATCTCTGGAAGCACGTTTTGGAGTCTGTAACTCCTGCCATAACTGGCAACTTCTCAAAATGTTAATGTAGACAAAAACATTGTTTTCTGTTTGCAGGCCTTTGGGTTATTGCAAATTCTCTTCACCTCAGCTATATACACGTTGCCCAATGTACCTATTATTTATACTGGCAAGATCCCAACCATAAATAACAGGATGGTAAATCTCTTAAAACAAATCAAGAATAACTGAAGACAAAGAGCCCTTAAGACATCCTTTTGTAACTCTCTTGTTGTGCATACAGAGTAAGTTCTCATTACTGCGGCTCTGTGAGAACCAATTCCTATCAACTTGGCCAACATGCTGGTATGACAAAGGATGATGGGATACATCAGAACCAAAAAGAAACAACCATCCCACCCCCACCCCCAATGAAGGTGGCCTAATCAATGAATTATGTTTTGTATATCCAAACAATAGCTACACAATAGTGCTATTGACATATTTCTACAATACAGAGCTTTTCAAAAAAATGATTCATATACATTGACAAACAAGAATTAGAATGCATAAAACAAATTTATGCAGCTTATCTCCTACAAGACCTGCAAATATGAATACAAAAAAGTGACTCAAAATATAATTCAGTTAAAAGTTAGCTTTTTAAACTTTTAAGATATTCTAAAGTTTAATCAGGTTCTCATTAGCAGTGTCATTATTCCCCAGTATTAATCCAGTAAGAATAACAGCCTACACAAAAACATTGGGTTTTGGTTTTTTTAAAAAAGGAATATAATGGACACAGCTGATTACATCAGGCCAATCTGCAATGATTATTTTCTTCATGTGCTTTGCATCTCATTGCTTTTCCAACTACATTGTGTTGTACACTTTATTAAATTAATGACTTTATAATCAACTAGCTGTTCAGCTTTCAGGTAAAGGACTGGTCACAAAATTGCTTGCTACAATAATAAACTGTTTCAGCAATACTTTGAGTATTTTTAAAGAATGTAATGATTACTTTAAATTCAATAAATAGATTATTAGAAACATAACATCAACATAAAAGTCACGATATGAGTCAACAGGTATAGAAAAATAGTGTGCAACATGGCTTTAGAACTAAACCTGAAATTCATATATTAAATCTGTAATAGATTCACGATATTTTCAAAGCAGCATAAGCACACCTATGCAGCCTCAAAGAGAAGCCTACAATGCAGTTTGGACTACAGTCTATTGTAGTACTGTACTTGATTATAATAAAATACGGCACAACTAGAAAAACAGCCTCTATATCACATTCTCTCCCCCCAAAAAAATCATCTTTACCAGTACTCCCAGACACTTTCAGGGTACTTATACATTCTACATCACATACTATTTTATAGTAAAAGTCCACCAACCTATCCGGTAAAATGGCACAAAAATGTTGAAGCTCCTAATACCAATAATAGTAGTACAATGACAAGACAACCAACCAACAATGAATTCAGCTCTTTCGCATTAGATCGCCCAATAGCCGACACTATACCTACCGCCTAAAATGCTAGTACATAAATACAGCTGCATCAGTTTAACAACATGAGTACTATTAAGTGTATTAAATCTTGTTTCACTCTTCAATCCTATCCAAACTAAAATCTCAGCATGGCTGAATTCCAGTAAGACCATTAGGTTGCTTTGAAAGGTCAAGCTATTACCAATCTTAGGCCTAATGGCTCAAAAGCTACACATTTGCTTAAAGTAAGAAACCATGTGCATGCACCAAAAAAAATCAACAAATTGCATAGTTTTGCTCAAGAACAGTTTTTATCTGTTCTCAGGTATGTTGATATTCATAGGTCCAGTACAGTGTATTACATTAGCAAACTCATTTCCATTTTCATGGATACCACATTGTTTTTAAAGGACAGACTAGTAGTTTAATAACCATACTCTCGCTACAGGTGACAATTAAATTTTCTGGATTTTTCTGCTTACATTAGACAGGTGTTTCTTTTTGACTATGTCTGTTAAATTCTTGCTTAGTCCTTTTAGTCAAATTTGAATACATCTAGGAAAATAAAAGAAATTCTCAGTATCCTGATTCCTCTGACCAGTTGTTGCCCAATATTTGGTAAATTACCTACTAAACCTTTGGTCTTCATGCTGATGTTTAACATATCTGAAAATGGTTTGCATGTGCAGCACACTGGGTTATAGCATAAAGAAGCCATTCTTCTGTGATCAACCTCCTACAATGCTACAGAGTATGCATATGTTATACAGCAAAACACTATCACAGCTATGCTGCTCAACCACATTTATGCGACTCATAATCTTGGTAGACTTCAAGAACGGTAGTGACTGGCCTAACCATTACACAATTAACTTCAAAAATCCAATAAATTATGCAAAGTTTGAAAAAAATTCAGAAAAAAGCACTTACCTGCTGCGTGCACAAAGTATGCCAAATATAAATCGAGTTCCTTAACAGAAACCCCTATATGATGTGGCTGTACGCACAGCCCTGGGTTTGAGCACTGTGGGGACTTTACAAGGCGTTCGCCATCAGTACTTTCAAGCGGAATACCTTTAAATAAAATCACCATAACAAGGTCCAACCTCCAGACCTTATCTGCCTGGCGTAAGCAGTCAATTCTTCTCATCTTGCCTTTCTGGTCCGGATTGGAAAGGACACAACATGGAGGTTTTTTCCCTGTGACAGTTAAAACAAAATCCTCCCGATACTCGGGCCTGATGTCTTTCCGTAACTTTGCCAGAAGCCTGGATGCCCATTTTTGCTTGACCTCAGGTTTTTCACTTAGCAATTCATCCTTCACAGCTCTCTCTTCCTCTTTTGACATGCGTTTCTCATGTTTTTTGAAGTATTTTCGTTTTCGAGCTTGTAGGTTGAACCATGTATATGCAAATGCTCGGACATGGGGAAGAAGTGCTTCAATGAAAGGATGAAATTCATCCTGGAAGAAAGTGAAATGAAGAATTATAATACAGGTTGGCATCATGAAGGTCTATTTGCTTCCTTAACATGTAACATAACTTACAGACAGGCAACAAAAAAGTCATTAGAGGTAAAGACTAAATCATTGCAGTTCCTACTCTGAGTAAAAACATGAGCATTTATATTCTCACTGCACATTCCTGTAAAAAAAAAGGAGGTAGACTCTAAATATATTCAAGAACCTATGTTTCTTTTCTTTTTTTACTAGGCCACGTTCTAAAATCACAAAACAAAATAAAGCACAGGAAACACCTCGGCACACTAACCATAATCACAATTACTCAGAAACACATCCTTTTAAAATCCATGGGAGCATCCTCAAAGTAAATGTAGTAGGATCAAGTTGTTACGCTGTTAGCTTTAAACTGCTGACTTCACAATAAACCCATTAAGTCAATAGGAAAATTCCAGAATCAATGATCTAAGGGCTGCAAAAAGATTGTGGTGACCTTAATCCAATTGCGAAGAAGAGGCATCTTTCTTTACTCCTTCCTTGACCCTGGTGTAAATGGTATGGTCAGCATGTACCTGCCAGTTTAGATACATTCAAACATTTGGATGCCAACCAGTATTGATATGTAAAAGCCTGATGTACAAAAAGAACTCTCCCAAAAATATATGTGCAAGAAGCAATTTGTATTTTAATAGTTCAGTTAAATTGACTGTATTTATCTGATAGCTGATTAGTGTGAACAAACCAGTGTACAGATTTCTAAAACTTATACAAATACAACCTAAAATTACAAATATGGATTTTTGACCTTTGTCTATGAAATAAATATTGTATACTGTGAACTGAAAACTATATACTACAGTACCCTTTCATTTAAATAAAAAAGAGGGGTGAACCCTGGAAAGCTCAAATGTAGACTATATCTGAAAAAAGATTTAAATCCTAAGTTTGCTACAATTTTTTAAAATGTGATTTCTGAAAAACCAGTAAGTCCCATTATTCTTGCCGAAAGCATTACCTGGATTTATACATAACATTTAAAAAAAAATAGAAACAAATCAGTTATTTCAACGTTTCTCCCGTGTCAATAAATATATTGCACAAAAAAAAGTAAACTTTTAAATAAAGGCATTCACTTAGCAAATCCTCCTACAGAAGATACACAAGTCATACTATAATATTTGTGCATATTATTCATATGTATATGATTTCTACTAAACCATGTATAGAAATATCTGATCCTTCAAGCATGCGCCTGTGAAAGGTTACTGTTTCTCTCACTGAACTGATTTGGCTTTGTAAGAGGTGAAATCACTGCCAGCACACAATTTTGTATATTGGGGGGGGGGGGGCACAACCTCTCTGCTGTGCCTAAGTGATCATTCTTACGTACTAAAGACATTAGCAACTTCTTTTCTAGTTTTCCTATACTTCTTGGTTTATGACATGTATCCTTTATCAAAATATTATTTCAAAGTAGCATCCTTATTTAGCATGTCTTTGAAGTTGGGTATTCTGCTCAGGCAAATAAAGGGGTAAAGGAAAAAATCCCAACTATACCATCTGAAAAACTCACAATATGGAACACATGTTTAAACTCTGCTATGATCTATAAAGGGTTAACTGCTGTATATGGTACCTCAGATATAACACACAAAGGGTAACGTAGATTTTTATGGAAAGAATTCTTAGAAACAAAATATGATAACTGTAGTGATAATAGAAGGAATAGGTGTCAAAATGACAGTTCAGATGGTGTTAACATATAAAATAAATATATGGCAAAATGACACTTTTCCTTACTCCTCCCTTTAAAAGAAAACCACATTTTTACATTTCAAAAAAGCACAAAATAAATATTATAATAATGGCCATTTAAATTGATAACTACGAGAGCAGGATGACAAAAGACAGGAGTAGCTGGATCTGGAAACCACATTTACAAAAAAGAAAACAAAAAGATTACCAGTAGATGCTGCTACTAAGCACGAACTCTGAAGCTTGCTACAACACATTTCGAGGCCTTTTCCACTTGCACATACAGACACACAATAGCTAAGAGCACAAAAGGGGCCTTTTGGAATGCTCATCTGCTGTGACACATGAAATAGTCCCTAAAGTTATTCATTCCAAAAGTAACCGACTACTTGAAATCTTATGGTGAAAACTTGCCATTTTCAAGAACTTAATCACTAATCCTTCCATGTTTACCACCTTTCAGTGTCCACTTTTAAATTATACAACCACTGCTCTATACTCTAAAACTGGGACCATCATGTTTTTTGAATGAGGGAAGATGGTTAAAAGATCCATCTAAAAGCCTCAAAAGCCACTGAACGGCCTTACAGCGATGATACAGTTAAGCAGTTGATCATTGTTAATATAAGGGCTGCTAATCAAATGGGATCTCAGAATGATGTATGAAAGGATAATTGCTCCACTTTAAAAAGCTCACAACTAACTGTCAAGTACATTATTGGGGGGGGGTGATCAACCCTCCAATATTTCACTACAAAGATATTCAAAAACAAACACAAAACTAGATACCCACCTCTAAGAGAAATGGCTGATTTATATTTTGTGCTACAGTGTTATTTGAACCAAAGTTCTTGAATCAACAAGGTTTCCAGGAGTATTTAAAAGTGTTCAGGTACAACCACAGATCAACCTACAAAAAGAGCTACTACAAAAAAAGAAAGAAAAGTGGATTCCTTTTCCTATGACAAGATCGAACAAAAAGTTCTCCAAAAGTTTGATCAAAGATCTTTCACCCTTATAATTAAAAACTGTTTTAACTATCACAGCCTTCACATATGCGCCTCACAACATTTACAGAAAGAAAAAACATTAAAAACTGAACATGTGAACATATATACCTTTCCGCTGCTCATATGTATTGTGATCCAAATAGAATTTTGTCACAATGGTGTGGCTAAATTTTGGATCACAAAACAGAAGCATATTTGAAAAACCAGCTGCCTGGGAATCAGAAAAGAAGTTACAAAAATGAGAAGTGAATGGGTTTTTTTCTTTGAATATAAACATATTTTGTTCCTGTAATCTATGGAAACAATAGATTGAAGTTCATGTACTTCAAAGTTAGCCAGCTATGTAAAATATCATAGTGTTAAGATTTCTATGAACCTTAGCTTTATCTGTATTTCCTTGTCCATCTATTATGAGCTGACACTCTTAAGTCCAAACAGTATTTAATAGACTGCAAAGTAGGTAAATCACATCTATAAGGACAGTAAGTAAACAATGCCTTAACAGGTACTTTCTGCTAGGCCTCCAGTTCCATCAACGGAAGCGACTGTTCTTTATTGTGGTTTTAATTCACACTGGACAAATTTAAAGACATAAGTTTTGAAAGTTAATAAAACTATTTAACTCTTTATCAGTGATGGTGTTCATAGATTATATATAGCCAGATTCCGCAGCTGTAAGTATGTCTTGGAAAGTTGTGAAAAGACACCTTTTAAAATCCTTAAACAGCAGTTGAAAATGTGCAATGAGGAGGCAAAAGCACTTTGTAACATAATGGTTCTATGATAGCAATAGTGAATACAAAAAAGAAAATATAACTGAACTCTTCGTAATGTACAATAAGGCCTACTACAAATCAGAGTATCAAAATGCAACCCAGCAGTAGGGGAGAGGCAGAGATGGATGAGATACAGATACAAACATTCTTTGCTACCCCAGGTAGGTAGATTAACAGTAAACAGATCTTGATTTAGGTACTTCATAAGTAAGCAAAACTTTCACTAGAGTTAATCTTGAAAGCCACACGTTCTATAACATCCCAAAATATAAACTAGAGGCATCCTCCACAGACAATCAACCACTAAGATTAGTAGCATGTTCAAGATGCATTCTGTGGCGATTTGGCTTGCTATAACCACAAATTTATTCTTAAAGGTGACAGTGGTGGGTTCTGGCCAGCTACTAACTTCCAAACGTGATCTGTACCTAAACTCTGACATTCTGAAAATGTCCTGTTTAATCCCCCTTCCATAAATATTCAAATACAACGAAAAACTCATACAAAGACAGGAAATAATCCAGGGGTCTGTGTCCCAAAGTGTTTCCTCCTGAAACCAACATCACGTCCTGCATAACTGAAGGTGTGTAATTGCAAGTCTGTGCCAGTCAGAAGTACTGGAGTGGGAAGGGCAGAACTTTGAGTTTCAATAGAAACTTTCAACCGTCATTGTTAAGACAGAAAAGCAACAAAACCCTCACCAAAATTACCGAGGGGGGGGGAGTGGGGGGTAAAAGAAACTAGATCTAGAACACACACACACACTATTCAGGGCACACTTTATGGTTTTAAATCGTGTAAAGAAATCCGGTGGGGGGGGGGGGGGTTATCTGAAAAACTGTAGGTGCAAGAGTTTTCTTCGGGCAGAGAGGGTGCCAGCGCAATGAGAGTACTGGAAGATAGAAAGAAAAGTTGCCCGAACTCCTGGGCTCAGAAGCAGCAGTTTCCCAGGACTGCCTGCATGTGTGCCGCTCAGGCGGCAGGCACATAACTCTTGAGATTCAGGGGAATGCAACCAGAGAAGGGAGAACTGGGGAGGCGGGAAGAGAAGGGGAAATCACATTTGAAATTATTTTCAGCCCACGAGGAACTTAGCTGCGCTGCAAACAAAAGGGATCAGGCAACTTTCTGGGTTGTTGTTTTTTTTTAAAAAGCTCCTTCCCCCGCCCTCCGCTTTCTCCAGGCAGGACGTGCAAACCCAACTTCCCAAAGGAAACAACCCTAGGCAAACGTGACACCCGAGCAAGTGACAAGGCGCGTTCAAGGCAGCCAAGAAGGCAGATCTGGGTTGGGATTGCCCTTCGGAGCCTGCTGAGGCTAGAGTTGGGCAGAGGTGTGACGGCTGCAGCGCACTGCGAGGATCCCGAACTGTGTTGTGTGCCCGAGAGTAACGGAAAAGAGGGTAATGCAGGAGGCTGCAGCAGCAGCAGCAGCAGCGCAATGTGGATTACTTAAAGCTCTAGCTATCCATCAAAGCCCGGTGTAATGTATAGAAGGGGAAGATCTAGGCATAGGTGGAATGCATCTCGATAGCTCTACTTCTCCGCCCGGGACTCAAATACAAACGCTCAAGCTATACAAACCCAACACTGGTAACAAAAAAAAAAGTGTGAGAGGAGTTTACGGAGGTGAAGCAATGCAGCGCTAGTAGCGTGTGGGGGGAGAGGGGGAGAGGGAACGCATGCAGCACGCAGTTACTTAATGCTGTACTTTTTCTTTAAAAACACACTGAAACAAACAGAAAGCACCTAACTGTATCTTGTGTTATTCCATTTCTATGCATTCATCACCTCGGAAGCAAAAGCAGTGAGTATTGATTTCAGATGACCAAGCATGTAATGGGGCTGCGACTGCTTAACACGTGCAGATCGTCCTAAACACATACGCGCGCGCACACATACATTGCATTTCAGCACAACCCCACTATCTCCCCCCCTTTCCCCAACATAAACACACACCCCAATATTAATTAAAGCCTTAATAACTAGGCGCCATTAGCCATGTGTCTATACAAATGGCCGTGCGAAAGCAGCTATGTAACCTAATGGGAAAGAAAGTTACTTTCCGCAAGCGGGATTACACCCTCCCGCTCCTTACACACACACACCTCATCGCAAAGCACCCACAACCCCAGCAGCCCCCTCCCCCAGATGAATCCAAAGAGCTTCTTACCTGGGTAAGACAGAGAGGAGAATACATGATTGCTGTGGGGGGGTTTGTGGCTTGGAGGTGTGTGAGGGAGAGAGAAAGGGAGGGAGGGAGAGAGGGAGAGGGAGAGAGAAGACAGAGAGAGAAAAAAGAAAGAGGGGGGGAGAATCGAGCCTGCTTCTTGCTTTCACATTTCCAACTCTGCTAAACTGCAGCCAGCGCTGATCAGCTCCATGAGCTGAACT
>NW_015168657.1:1291441-1318042 GCF_001447785.1 Gekko japonicus
CCTACACTACACACTATACATGTCTACTGTACCCAGGCGTTAAAGGCATAGCGCACACTTCCCCCGCTTCCAGCTGCAGCAAGCCCCGGGCTCCAGCTTCCCCGGGAACCTGCCAGCGTGCCTCTTGCTTCTGCTCCGCTCTGCACCGCTCCACCAGAAGCAGCAGCAGCAGCTCGCTCGCTGCCTTGCCCGGGGGAGGGGGGCTGCAGTGCTACTGCTCGGCCAGCCCTCCCAATCCCCGATCCCTGCCTGCTCTCAGCGCATTACTGGGTAACGCAGTCAGGAGCCGTTTGCATGCAGGGCTCCCGAGCGGCTATAGGCTATACAGGATGTGCTTAAGCAAACAAAACTACTTTTCCACATTTCTGACTCTCCCGCTCCCCCACACACACCGGCTCCCCTCCCCCACCGGCTCCCCCCCCCCACTTTTTTTCAAAGACCTTCAAGGAGATCGCCATAAAGACTTTTGGCTAAACTTCCATTATTAATCGCACGCAAAAAGATCTTGACCAGAAGCTTTCCAAAAAATTACAGTAGCAACATCCCAAAAAGTATATAGATTGCAGCTCCACTTATACACCGCCAAAGACATTCCGGGGCCCTTTTTGTTTTGTTTTGCTCTGCTTTATAAGCACATTTCTGCAGCCTGCATGAGAATCCATTATACCTTCTTCAATTCTGAAACTTCATTATTATTTTCCAGGAAGCCCATTCCTAACTCATCAGAATCCCCCCCTTTCCATATTATTTTCTTTAAGTACTAAGGCTATTAATGCTTTAATCTCCTGATAATTATTCATAAAACTGTACATCATAGATATACAACTTCTTTTCATGCTCTGGTATGGCCTTTTCACATTTTTTACTCTTTACCAGAGCATGATTTACAGGAGTTGAAGACACTTGTTCAGACTTTTCCATCTATCTTAAACACTTGGTATATGTAGGCAAGGATGCATATTTTGCTAAAAATGCACTGCTTCGTGGCTGTGTTACACCCCTCAAGCAATACAATCACTACTTAAAAGTGCTCTAACTTAGAACTGAGTCTCCTGTCCTTTATTTATCTTATAATGCATTGTTTTGGCACAAGAAAATGTCTGGTTTTTGGGGTTTGGAAAGTTGCCAGTCAGTCAACTTTTTCTTGGATTTTCGCTCTCTAAATTGCCTGGTTTTCCTTCAGTTTCCCAATAAGATGCAGCCTTCAAGACACACATCCACAACCATTCATAAAACACACACACACACCTCTGAAGAGGAAGAGAATACCACAAGACATACCACACACTGCATGCAAATCTTCCGGGGAAGAGAGATTTAGGTGTTCCAGAGTCAAGAATGTTAGGAGGCCATTTAAAGCACTGAGGAGATTTCTTGAAGCAAACAGCTATTCAACACAGGAGGCCTCAGCAACTATGTCACCTTTAGCCTTGTACTCTGGAGAGTCTTCCTTTTCCCAAGAGTGTCTCACTTACATTGTAGGACAAAGTTTGAGTCCAGTGACACCTTTAAGACCAACAAAGTTTTATTCTGGTATACTGGACTCAAACTTTGTTCTGCTGCTTCAGATCAACCTGAATGTCACTAACATTGTGTCATTTATCGACTGCAAATGACATCAGTGCGAAACAACTGAGTTTTCATTCAGCCTTTTCCCTTCAAAATCAGAACACTTGCCTAGTACCTGTCAATGAAATAATTACATGGAAACACATCCAACTAAATATTATCTGGGATCGCCCAACTTTCCTCGACAGAATTTTTTGGCTGACAGTCTCACAGAAAAGCAAAGAATGCTAAGAAAAACAACTGAGTCTATCCCTTCATTTTAAAATACATAGTTCCTTGTTTATGACTTTTCACTTGTTTCCTAGTAACTCCTTTTGGGCCAAAAAAATAAAGTTATCCCCTTCACTGCTGTGTATTCCATTTTTAAACACAGGGCTGATTCCTCACGTTGCTGGGCACAGTGGCCATAGTGCATGTGGCTGCTCCCAGGGCAGCCAGCCATGACATTTGCTGCTATGTACAAGGCTTGGCATGTATCTATAACCACAGATACTCAAAAAGTGGCATTTGTGGTGAGATGCTGGAAGTGGAATTCTGCACATCCTAGTGAATGTACAAGGCTGGCCCTGAGAATCCCAGTAGTGCCCTGTCTAATGACTGATGGTGTAAGTGTTATTTTACTGTACCAATATGACAGTGGAACACTAGGACATTCTTTTAAGGCAAGCTTTAAATACATTTAAAATAAAACCAGTTAAGGTTTTCTTCTGTGGAATGTTCCATTTTGATCCTTAAAAAAACACACTCACACATTCTGTCAGGTGAAGAAGATTTTCTTCATACACTGAAGGGGAGAGAGGGATTCGCCAGTGAGGCAGGATCGAGCCCTTGGCTGTGCTCTTTCTGCTGGCAGTCAGCGTTGCTCTACGATTTCCAGCTCTTTGTGGTTAGCAATATTATCTTAAGTAACTTTTGGCGCCCTTCGTAAGACTTTTGGACGTGGGATGATTGTTTGCGCCCTCTAGGCAGACTTTGCATCCAAGTTCAGCACCGAGCCGTTTACATCCGCTGACTCCTCGCCTCCCCCTCTCCCTCCAGCAAAACCTACGGGGGGGGGGAGCGCTCTCTACTCCCGCTGTCATACAACACACACACACACGCAAACACACACTCCTCTTTGTAGGTAGAGAAAATCGCGAAGGGAGAAAGCCTGGACGGAATAAAAACTTAATCTTAACTCCTTTTGCCTCACGTAGGCAGCAAGTTTGCTTCAAAGCACAGGGAAAATGTTTCCGCAGGAAGATTCCAGCACAGCGGATGGAAGTCTGCAAGTACATTCTCCATCCTGAGTGTATAAGGAGATGTTATTAAAAAAGCCTGGGGAGGGAGGGAGACATACACTTAAAGGAGATCGCTTCATTAAAAACACAGCAGACAAAGATCTGACTCAAGCCAACCTGTCTATTGGAAATGGGAACTTCGAAAAAAAGTGCCATAGGCTGCTACCATGAAATGGTATATGTCTGAGCGCAAAGACTTTCTGCCATGATCCCTCTATCCATATTCTACCTGGCACGTTGCCCGGCATTGCATTTACAGTGTTTTATTTGCAGAAACTTTTACCTCGCCAGCCTCAGTGAAATCCTCTTAGATATATAAATTACGTCGAGCAGGGTTCACTTATACGGACCATCTTGAATATATATCAGGAGAGACTTAACGGGAAATCGCATTAATATGATTTAAAAACTTTTTAGGCTGGGATCTTTAAACCACTTCCTCGGGATTAGTTCCGTCGCTTGAAAGCGGGGCTATTCCCGAGCAGAACTACCCCATGAAGTGTTCAGTGAATGAACAAGGAACACAAGTTTTCAGTTCAGAGCCACAGCCACCCCCCATGCCCTGCCACCCGCAGTAATTTCCTCAACTTTAAAGCAACTGTTTTTTTTCTCTGGATGTTCGGGAAGGGGGGGTGGGGACGAATGCCGATGCTTCGTGTTTAAGGTGAGGTCTGGCTACAAACCGACTAAAACCAGATCCTCCTCTCTTGTCTCTGGGGCAAGGCATGTTTGGGCTTCAGCACTCAACGAGAAGGCTTCCAAACACCCTCTTTAGGAAAGAGGCGTAGGAATTCTGGCAGAATGGGTTCCAAGTCTCCATCCCATCACTAGCAAGTTTCAAACGGGACTCCTGTATGGCCTAAGGCTGAGGCTAGCTTTTCTAAGGACTACTAGTAACTAGACATGGGGCTCTGGTAGCTTGTACGGGGCTTGCTTCATAGGAGTTTTTGATAGTGGCCAGACTCCCTATCAGTAGATCTCCCACGTTCCGGCAAGGTAGGACCAGAAGCAGGGGGCATTTCTCCCCTTACACACACAACACCCCACTCAGAAACACGCATGTACATATCCCTCACCAGCCTGTTTATGGTGTGCCTAACTTCGTCGACTTAATCAGGTTTTATAATATATAGCCAAAGTTAAACACAGAACAGGTTCTAATAACACCTGTGATGGACGTCCCGCAGAATTCGAAAGAGCTTAACTTTGGCTGGACCGTACTTTTTTAAAGTTGGGGGAGGGGACCCAGACTCCATACTGCCCTCCAGACATATACCTATATGATAGTAACCGCCTGGGTAAGCGGTTAAACCGGGGGGGGGGGGAAGGGGGGGTTATGTTTCTATCTGGGATCGTATACAAAAGTCTTCGAGACGCAGTTCGTCCAAAACACTTTTTAGGCTGCAGTCCTAAATGTCCTTACTTGGAAACAAGAGCCACTGAAACCAGAGGGACATACTTTTCAGTAAATATGACGATGCTGGGGGAGGGAAGGGGAAATAACTCAGCATCCCCGAAGAACTTGAACTCCTCGAGGCTCCACACACTAGAAACATACAAACGCGGGACCAAAACAGACCACATTCTAAACATCTCGCTATGTGATAACTTAGCCAACCCATAAGAAATAGGACGGGCAGAAGTGGGGAGGGGAGGGAAGGGCTTACTGATGCCCCCTCCCTCATGAGAAATTCTGACCATTCACACCAAACGGGCAACGCTTTTGCAGTCATTCCGCCTTTTTAAGTGAGAGTACAAATGCGAACGTTCAACAAAATCAACCGAGCCAAACACTTGCACTGCCAGGGGAATCCCTGCCGTTTATTGCTTATCCTTTCTTTAAAATCCAAGCCTCACCCCCACCCCCGGTTTGACAGCTCCTAACTGTTCCGCTGTGCGCCGAGCACACAGAGAACTTCGGGACTGAGGGAGGGAGAAATCAAACTTACTCGTCTCTTTCCCCCTCCTCCTACTCGGGTTATTTCGAGCAGTACAACATGCAGCCTGCTCTCTCATTGGACAGCACTCTAGTCCATCATAGAGCTTTGCTACATTGATTAGAGAATGGGTTTGTCAATTACATTCCCAGTCTAGACACTTCCTTTTGTGCTGGGTTGGCTGCCGATCCCAGACGTCTTTTTACGGAGCTGAGCACGTACCTTGATTTTTTTTTTTTGAACCAAAGGAAAAAAAATCTGTCAAGCTCAGCGGTTTTCTCGAATCACTGGGGGGGAAAGAAAACTAGTGCACACACAAAACCCATCCACCCTGCCGCTATCTTCTGCACAGTGCACGGACACACTAACACAAGTCAGTTAAACATTAAAGCAGCTTACAAAGCAAACATCTGCGATACAATAGCCATTAAAAATCTCGCGATAAGCATATTATTTTTCTTTTTAAAAAAACCAGGAAAGAAAGTTTAAGATGCACCACGTACCATTGCAATGTATAAAGTGTACGTGAGAAAGTTTAAAGGCTCTTGAGACGATTTGCTTCATTAGTTGTCACATGTTTCTATTTTTTTCATTATAATTATAATAAACTTGAAATTGTTGAAACCCAGAAATAGATTTTTTTTTTAAAAAAATAAGCTAATTAGCATGCTGCTGTGTAATATTTTTTATATTAAAAAAAAAAAAAACCTTCCAAGTCAACGGTTAGTGATGCACTCTCGCTAGTCTCTCTGTTTTGAAAGCGATCCAAGCCGGGCTGGCTGAGTTCTCAGATTTTCTCTCTCCCTGGCTTTGCCTTGTGTGCTTTGGATTGTGTTAGACTTTGCAGAAGTTGCAATCGATTCGACAGACTCCCCCTCCCACCCCCACCCCAGCCTGTGTATTTCCGCAATCGCTGCAATTTGCATAGACACCACACACATGGAGGAGGTCCATTCTCACGGAGGCCCGCGCCGGGCCAATAGCAGCATCAGGAATTCCTTTCAGCGCGTACTCCGGCCAGGACAGCATTTCCAATAGACTAGGCCCCATTCCAGGCAGCGCAGCGGCAGCAGGAAGGAAGGGAGGAGAAAAGGAGAGTCGCTCTATATGCGCAGTGCGAGTCCTTTCTGCAGGCGGACATTGCAATGAATGGAAGGGGGGAGGGGGGCTGCTAGACGAATGCAGACCTGCTACACGCAATCCGTACGGGTCTCTTCCGAAGCGTGGTGTTCAGCAAACCATTTCCTTAGCTAAAAAGGTGGTCTAAGGGGCCCCAGCCAGCCTTCCGGGCACAGAAATGCTTCCGTGTAAACAGTTACACGGGCCATACCTCCCAGATAAATTTGTTTGAGACTGAGAGGTGTAATTGTTACTGTACTTTTGGTGAAAACTCTTGAGTAAAAGCTTTGTTATGTATACATGGATTTGGAAGTCAGCTTTATTGGTCAGTGGGCTTTACTTCTGTAGAAACTTGCATAGGATCAGACTGAAGTGTTTCCTCATGTAACTGTGCCTTGCTATAATTGCAAAGTGACCAGCATCTATAGAGCCTGTAAAACAGGATGTGAAGGAATTTTATTTATATGCTTAAAAAAAAAACAACCCTTGGTCATTTCCATTTAATATCTTTGAAAGTACCGTCTGTACCAAGCACAAAATAATAGGCTTGGCTTTCTCACAGGAATAATACCGAAGGATTCGGTTTGTAAATGTCTTCTGGTAATGAACCTGCTCTATGCTTCTTGTACCTTATGATCTGGATAGCATATTCTGATGGGCCAGGCATGAGTGGGTGGGAAGGATTCACATAAAGAGCTTGGGCTACATTTTTTTTTTTTTAATCTCAGCAACTTCCATCATTAGGTTGTAAGAGGTAGCAAGTAAAGCATGGTGCTGGCTAAATATAACAATACTACAGGCCTCGGTTCCTGCCAGAGCGCACTGGAGCACCGCTCCACCAGTCAGGAGCCCAGGGGGCGGGCACATAAGCCCCACCTCCTGCTCCCACCAGCCATCAGTTGGGATGGGGGGGGACATCCCCCCCGTCTCCCTGAGCCCCGGGGTGGTGGCCTTTGACTCATAGGGGCAAATTCCACCGCTCGTGTCCTGGTCTTGTGTCTTACAGATAATCTTACAAATAGTCCTTTGCATTTATATCATGCTTTCAACTCTAAAAGAATCATAATGCTGATTGTGTGAACTTAGGCAAATCACGAGAGGTAGAGCAGGAAGGGTTGCATCAGTGCTTAGTTCTTGTGACCCTTTCTTACATGCCCAGGGAAATGCTGATCGGCACTTTGGGGCTAGGAAGCAATTTTTCTCCAGGCCAGTTTGGCCCCCAGTGATCCTGGAGGTTTTTTTTATCATATTCTGGGTGTGGAACAGGGGTCACTGGGGTGTGGGGGGGTATTGCTGAATTTCCTGCATTGTGCAGGGGGTTGGACTAGATGACCTTGGAGGTCCCTTCCCACTCTGAGTCTATGTCAAGCAGAAGCACCTGAGATCCTCCCCCTCCCCTTTTCCTTCGCCCGACTTGGAGGCGAAGGGAAGGGAGAGGAGGGAAAGAATGGCTCCCAGGTGCTTCTGCCCGTCAGAGGGGCTGGTGCACACTTCCGGTGATGTCAGGGTGTGTGGCATATGCTAATAAGTTATGTTAATGAGCTCCTGCAGCTCTTTTTCTACAAAATGACTCCTGACAATACATATATCTTACCTTTCTCTATGTATATTGACAATGATCTTGTGAGGTAGGCCAGGCTGAAAGCCAAGGGCTGACCTAAGACTACCCAGTAAGTTTTACAGGTGGATGGGGGTTTAAAACCAGGTCTCCTCAGTCTAAAACCAGCACTCTAGCCACTGTGAGGGAATCATGTTGGAACAGTCTCTTGAGGAGCAGGAAACAATTTACCCACTTCCTAATATATATTTTTCTTTATATAACAGTTTTTATCTATCCAATACAAAACTGAGTGGCTGCAGGCCAGCAAAACAAGGCCACCCATAGAAAGGATTGGAGGTGTTACATATTTGGAATCTCCCTGAATATGCAGCAAAATATGTAAAATTGACCCAAAGTAAAATATCCCCTCCACATACACATTTACTGAAGGCATGCTTCAGGGTGGTGGGAAAGGAACAAAACTATAAGAAAATGGGTAAATTGACTGGCTTAAGACCTTGAGAGCTTTTTAAAAATGTAGGGGAGGGTTGGGGAGCTGGGGGATTTCAAAATTGTTCCCCAGCCCACGATTTCCCACCAGTCCCCAGCTTGTGTCTGATGTGTTAAATGCTGATATAGACATAATCCATGTTTTACATATTTTTCATGGTTCAGTTTAGATTTAGTAAATGTGGAATTGCTATCCAAACATTTATTTAGCATTCAAAAGAATATATTACTTTATGACAATTTATTTAATGAGTATATTAAACAATGCTTGACTTATGATTTGAGAGCAGTTATCTTGTTGGGTGTTGGTTGCATCACGATAAGAGGGTTTGATGACCTGAAGATTGCTGCCAGTTGGGTGTTGATGGTAAAGCATTGATTGACTTCTTAATATGGACTAGGATCAGGAGAAGAGGGACGCACAGGGGGAGAAATGTGTATATGTAGACACAGCTTTGCTTGCTGATTTTGCATAAGCTGTTCCTGTAGCCGAAGAGATAATGCACATCTTCCCCTTATATCCCTTTTTGTGGGTCTTGGCAATACCTAAATGATTCAATTAATAGTATTTAAAGAATATTTTTAGTGAGAGTCAGAGAAGCAACAAAATCACACCTTTGGTCTCATTTCATTAGTCAGAAAGGAATGTGCCACCTGATCTGAAGAACATGGGCTGCGGTCACACGGAGCATTAGCCACGCTACACAGATGGAAGATAGGTGGATTTTCCGGGCGCAATCACACCGCAGCATCTGGGAAGCGTAGAGCTCCCGTGGCGAACCCGAGGCTTCCCGCAGAAGATGCGGCTTAAAAACTAGTACCTCCGAGGTACTAGTTTCCGGAAACCGCGGGGCAAGGGCGGGCATCTGATCGCGTTTCCGGTTCACACGTTTTTTGTCTCCGCTCAGGAAGGGATGTGGCTCCAGAGCAAACTGATTGATGCAGCGGCGAAATGGCTCGCTCACCACTTTAATGCCAGGAGCTCACTGGATTTTTGTTCGCAAGACTCTGCAGCTTAGAGGGCGCATTGGTGGCCACCCTAGGACAGCCATGGCTTGGCACGACGATGCTCCGTCCCTCCCTCCCTCCCGCGGTGAATGGCTTACTTCTAAGGAGACCTGGGGGGGGGTTTCCGGCTGCTGCACCACTTCTCCCAGCTGTTGCTTCTCCGGAGCCTTCCCTGTTTCCCCTCCCCCCCCTCCCCGGACACGCATGCGCGCGCACAGAGCCCCCTCCTCTTTTCCGTACTCCTCCCCACTCCTGGCTCGGCCTGCTCGAAAGTAACTCTCTGCACTGGGCGGCAGAGGGGGAGGCGTAGGGGGGCGTGGCGGGAGGGCGGCTTGGCTGAAGCTCCTCCTGGAGGGGACCGGACGGAGGACACAGTTTGCATTCCTCTGCAGCCCTGGAAGGGGTTAAACCTGTGTGATCGGCACCTCCCCCCTAACCACAGGACCTCAATGGGACTTCTGATTGCGCAGCCGCGCGTTATTTTGCTCCAGGGCAAACAGCCACGATCCCCCCCCCGCATTTTTTGGCCCGTGTGACCGGAGCCATGGATTGGGGATCTGCACCACTGGAGTGCATCAGCTATGGTCCATCTATGTTCCAGTTGGGAGGGGTTCATCATTTGTCCTTGCTGTTGCTGCTCCTCCAGTAGGGCTGATTCCTATGACAGCAACTGCTTTACCTTTCTCCAATGATATATTTTGCAAAGCAACCCACAAAAGAATATTTAGTTTTACTTACACATCCCAAATAACCCCCTCCCTAGCCTTATGTGGGTAAGGTTTTGATGGCCTTGGCCAACTACAGTGAGAGATTAGGCCCCTCAATTCTGTCTCCAAACAATAGCTACAACAGTTATCAGAATTGTTGTACCTGATCCAAATTCTGTTGGAATAAAAGGAATACTCTTGTTGGGTTAGAGTTTCAGAGCATGCCTCAGGACTTGTCTAGACAGAAATTACACTGCATTACAGATAGATTTGCAGATTAGCTCTCACTACTGTGTGCTGGGGGTGCATCTCCATTAGTTGAAAACTCTTCTCATTTTTTAAAGTTTATTCAGAGCTGTACATTAACAGCAGAAAGCTATGCTGATGGAGGATATGCTGTAAACTGATATGAGTATCCATGTACAAAGCTATACTAGATCGTCTAAAGAGTTTGAAAAGTGAAGATTCATAGCGTGTTGTTTGTTTACCTAAGAGATATACATAAGGAAGCACACCCAACAATTATATATCAATATTGCTATTGTGTTAGACATCCCATTTCAGGTGTCTAGTGTTCTGTGCAATTCTCCCATTTTTCTGAATTTTGAGTGTAGAAGATCCAAGTTCTGCAATTAGCTGAACAGATGCTAAGACTGACATCTTCTGTGACATATTCACCTATCCCTAATGAATATCTAGCATTCAGTTTGTATTATGACTAGAAGGATGGTTAGATTATGGTTAGATTATCCTGAGATAAACAGTATGGGTATGGAGTAAGTTAGCCATCCTGAGATAAATAGTGATCTGTGTTGCTGTAGATAATCTAGTTTGATGGTATGCAACCCCATGCCTAGCTGCATGAGATGTTCTCCCAAAGGGTGAAAGTCCTGTATCCATGTCAGGGCACTGTTGTCTGCCATTGCATAATACGGCTAGGGTATGCCCAGGGAAGGAGTCCATTGCAAGCATGGCAGCACCATTGGTGACTTTAGCATTGACACTTTATTTTTATTTAAAATTTTTATTTATTATATTAGGCTTTTATACCACCCTCCCTGCAAGTGGGCTCAGGGTGGTGTACAACAGATTCCTACAAGAATACATAAAAATCATAAATAGTCTAAAAATACAAATCTAAAAATACCCAATACCCACATGCCACTGTAATACAATTCTAACCCGAATTTACTTTACTATAACAGTGAGGGGGGTTAAAGTAGTTAGTGTACCAAATGTATGTTGGCAACTGTTGACCATTAGGTCGTAATGTTAACCCACTGATGTTAATACAATTCCTGTCCTCAACCGTATGCTTGGCGGAACATTTCTGCCTTACAAGCCCTATGGAATTGTAATAGACACCACAGGGCCCTGATGTTGGTAGGCAGAGAGTTCTACCAAGCTGGAGCCAGGGCCGAAAAAGCCTGGCTCTGGTTGAGGACAGCCAGCTCCTGGTTGAGGACAGCCAGACACTCTTTGGGCCAAGGACTTCCAATAGATGTTGATCGCTTCAGCGTAATGAATTCCAGGGGACATACCAGGAGAGTCGGCCCCATTGGTATGCTGGTCCCTGGCCATTCAGGGCCTTAAAGGGTCAGGGCCACTGCTGGACCTCCTGATGGCACCTGGTATTTTTGGCCACTGTGTGACAGAGTGTTGGACTGGATGGGCCATTGGCCTGATCCAACATTGGCTTCTCTTATGTTCAAAACCTTGAACCTGACCCAGTACTCCACTTGGAGCCGCCCCAGCTAACATTTCTCTAGAGTATATCTGGACCAACTCCAGTGCTTCGTTTGTTGAGTTGTTGATTCAGCACAATGGCTACAGGATCTTGCATACACAATGTTGGGGTACATGGGAGGCAGAAGAGTTAGGAAGAATTACAATATGGGAATGGTATCATTAATCAATGATAAAAATTACTACTAATCAGGCTGGCCTGTCAGGGATTTTACTTAATTGCAATTAGTTAGATCAACTGACTTACATGTAAATGTATTTAGGCCTAGAAAGCTTATTAACAGTCATTATTTACATGCAGAAGGTTTCCACTTCAATTCCTGAACAGCATTGAGACCTTAGAGGTTCATAAAACCTGTATGTTTGTTGAGAGATTACTTGTTTGAAAGTCATCAGTTTCATTACTGTACACTGTAAAAATGCCATGAATACTACATAGTACATTAGTTTGCTGGTATCTACACAAAATGGAAGTTGAGAACTTTTCCAGATGTTTGTATTTTAGTGCAAAGTACAATGGAAAGTCATTACTCAAGTACTGCAAAAGGATCCATGATTTTTTTCTCAAGGTCTTTTTCTGGTTTTCAGATAATACTTTCTCTGCAATGAACACACCAGTAAAATGCTCTATCCTGCCTTTCCCCACTTGCAGGCATCTAAAATTTTTTCAAGAAAGAGTACTTTGCAAGTTGTTGTGGCATGAGTGTAATGGTTTATTGGATAGTAGCTGTGACATCACTGGTGACAAGCATGGACCCCACTTCATACTGATATCATTTTGTCTAGAATAAACATTTACTTCATTTTAAAGACACCTTTCTGCCCAACCATAAGGGCAGAAGGTAGAAAACATTAAAATATTAAAACAAACTTAAGCGCCCGCACACACGCACACACACACACACACACAAATTGGGAGCCCATGTAGGCAGAACAAGACTGAAGTGATACAGCCCCCATGCCCCACTCCAGTGAGAATTCTGGCTGCAGCATTCTGTACCAATAGTTACATCTGGTTATTTTCTAAGGGCAGCCCCACATAGAACACATTGCAGAAGTCTAATCTAGATGCTACCAGGGCATGTACCAGAGTGGCAAATCTGTTTTGCCCAGGAAAGACTGGCTGGTTCGCCAGCTGAAGTTGGTGAATAGTGTTCCTGCCACTACTGTCATCTGCTTTCCCAGAAGGAGGCCTGGGTTGAGCCACACCTCCAGGTTACCAACCTGTTCCTTTAGATATTTGGGGCTGCTTCCACTCAGAAGTTTCCCACCACCTGGTCTTCTAAGCTGTAGTGCTTTTGCTGAACTTTCACATGACATCCAGGGCCGGCTTGAGGTGTTTCTGCGTCCTAGTCGAGGCTGCCTTGTGGCGCAGATGCCAACATCCCGGTGGGGCCTGGAAACCTCTGGAGCCAGCCACCCTTTTGCTACCGCCACCACCGCCTCCCCCCTGCAGCTGTCAGACCCAGCGAGCACGCCCCACATGTTCCTGCAGCGCCCTCGAAGATGGAAGAGAGATTTCTCTCGTGCTCCTCTTCCAAAGGCAGTTTGGGAGGGAGGTGGGGGGGATCCTGTCTCCAGGCAAGGGATGCTCACTGGATGCCTCTCCCCAATTAGCAAAGTGCTGACACTTGGAGAGCTGCTTGCGGGTTTTTGGCGGGGGGGGGGCACAGCTCGGTGCCCCATCCAGGGCCCAGCACTCTAGGCGAATGCCTAGTTCGCCTAGTGGGTGAGCCGGCCCTGATGACATCATACTGTAATTGTCCTGTTCAGAGGTTTTCCCTGTCCTCAAAATGCTCTTTCCCAAACCTGCTGAATTCCAATCCTTTAGGAAGTAACACAATCCAAGCATGTTAGTACTCTCTTTGGAAAGAATGGTATGCATTTTCCTCCCCCACAGAGGTGCTGCTGACATTGGCATCATTTTCCTGCAGTAAACCCCTTGGAAGTACTATTTTTCTAGCATTTTTTCTTGCTATATCAGTACTTTTAAAAAACATAGCAATTGCTATACCACTGTAACAATCTATTGCCACAATCAGAAATAGATCCATTATACTGCTATAACGTGTGCATTGAATAAAAGAACAGTAAAAAGTTGTCAAGTTACAACAGAAGCCAAGTTCACCATGCCCCATGGTCAGTGTGGATTAACACCAGAGAACGTGCGGAAGGGGAAAGTTGGAGGGAAAAACAGAGGAAAGTGGAAAGGAAGCTCCCACATGTGATGGTTTTATTACCAAACATGCATGCTATGATGACCCCATTCACTTCCCTCCCTCAGGGGCAATATTTTCCCTCCCTTTTTCTTTCCCTTTTGTGACTGAGCCACCCTAGTTTGTTTGTTTTTTGTTTATAGATTTGGTTTTTAGATCATTCTTCCCCATATTTGGGGCTCAGGGCAGTGTACAGCATTTAAGAGATGCAATCAATCAAATTTAAAATAACTTGAAAATAGTAAAACAAATACAGAACCCATTCCAGATGGTGTCTTGAATAAATCTATCCAACCCCAAAAGGGGGAGAAGGAAAGGAGGGGCCAGACTAAATAAGAGCCATTGCTGTCTTCAGCCATAAGTCTGGTGGAACGTCTCTGCCTTACAAGTCCTGTGGAACTGTACTAAGTCCTGCAGGGCATGGATGTCTCTAGGCAGAGAGTTCTACCAGGTTGGGGCAGGGCTGAAAAAGCCCTGGCTCTAGTCAAGCACAGCTGGATATTTTGGGGGGCAGGGAGCACTAGTAGATTTTTCTTAGCTGAGTGGAATGCTCTTTGGGGGTATACCAGGAGAGACGGTCCCAAAGATAAGTTGGTCCCAAACCATTTAGGGCCTTAAAGGTTAATACCAGAACCCGTTCCGGTATTCAACCATTTAGGGCCTTAAAGGTTAATACCAGAACCCATTCCGGTATTCAACCTGGAGCTAGTGCTGCTTGCTTCAGCAGCACATATACTAGAATTGGAATGATACAGAGAAGATTGGCATGGCCTTGTGCACTGGTTGGATATGTGCTGTTAATGTGGTTCTGGTGAGAACCCAGGATACTGCATTCTGGACCAGTTGCAACTTCCAGGTCAGTCTCAAGGGTAGCCCTATGTAGAGCAAGTTACAGTAGTCTAGCCTAGAGGTGACCGTTGCATGGATTACTGTGGCCAGGTCAGGGTGAGACAAGAAGGAGGCCAGTTGCCTTACCTGGCATAGCAGAAAGAACACCAGTCTGGCAACGTTTGTGATCTGGGCCTCCATCAATAACGAGGTATCCAGAAACCCACTCAGGCTCTTAATGGCGGGTGCTGGTGTTAATGGCACACCGTCCAGAGCCAGGAGTCGGCACCACAATTCTGAAACACCCCCCCCCCCAAGCCACAGAACCTCCATCTTGGATGAATTCAGTCTCAGCCAGCTTTGCTTCATCCAAGCAACCACGGCCTCCATCCCTTCAACCAAATTATCTGGGACAGTGTTCGGCCAGCCATTCATCAGCAGATATAGCTGGGTGTCATCATCAGATGACAACCCAGCCTGAAACTCTGTACCAGCTGGATGAGGGACCCCACAAACCAAGGGTGTTGAGGTGGCGTTCTTCTAGAACCACCCTCTATCCTCAACCTTGGAGAAACAAGGTAAGTCAATTCAAGGCCACCCCATGGACTCCTTCATCAGCAAGGCGGTGGGTCAACGTGGTCGACCGTGTTGAATGCTGATGTCAGATCAAGCAATAACAGCAGTGCCGACCTGCCTCAATCCAGCTGTCTGAGAAGATCAACTGTGAGAGCGACCAGCACACTTTCTGTCCCGTGGCCAGGGTGGAAGCTGGACTGGAATGAATCTAAGGCTGATGTATCCTCGAGGAAGTTCTGGAGCTGCTCCACCACCACTCTCTCAATTACCTTGCCCCGAAATGAAAGATTCAAAACTGGGCGGGAATTGGAAGGATAAGTAGGATCCAGCAATGGTTTCTTTAAGATCAGTATCACCATCATCTCTTTTAATTCTTCCGGGTAGACCCCCACCCCCAAGCTAAAGGACAGATTGATAATAGCTACTAAGGGGCCCCATATTCCACTGCCACCAGCTTTCACCAGCCACAACAGACATGGGTCTAAGAGGCAGGGGCTTAGCAGTGCCCAGAATCTTGTCAACATTGGCTTAAGAGAATTGGCTGAAGGTGTCAAATACAGAATCCAAAGGTGGAATTGTCTGTTTTTTTCTTTCCTGAATTATCCTAGCTGTCCCAGTCTGTCAGAGTATAATATTTTGGCTGTTTGCTCAGCCCAGGAACCTGAGGGAAGGAATGGGAGGCCACTTTAACTTATATGACTTAAATGGCACTCAAGAAAATTTTATATTCCAAATTAATAAAATATTTTATTCAACATATAGGGGAAAGGTCAGGTGAAATCGGGGGTTGAAATTTCTGAGGTAAAATCAGTACATGCACAGACCTGAGTTCTTATGTTTCAGGCTAATGAGAGTGTCTTAAGCTTTTCACAGTGTCTTAAAACTTTATGTTGAGAGGCTTTTGTTCCAGCGTTTTCCCCAATCACTTCAGTACACTTTCTTTGAGTATTCTGTCTTTTGGTTTCCAGAAGGCTGGTACACTCTTTAGTACTCGTCTTGAGTTTTTAACTGACTCTTAAGGTCTCTAAAGGCAGTTTCTAACCACATCAGACCAGGGATCTCTGCACTCTTCAAAGCTAACTCCCTGTTTGACTGGGTAGGGAATTTTCTTCTTTCTAGAAAATCTATCCCCTTTCCTTGGCCCGAATGGGAGTCTTCGCTGACTTTCCAAACTTCCTTGCCAACTTTCTACCAGTTCTCCTGTCTGTGTTAAAACTTCTTTCAGCTAAGGCGGAATTCCAAAACTGTCAGTACTCAACTCTTCTCAGCTAGGGCTGAAATCGTACTCAACTCAGTCAAGGCAGAAATCTGACTGAATCCTTCTCAGCATCCAGTTCAGAAGTCTTTCTCCACTCAACTGATGCTAACCAATCAGATTGTTTGGAGCATCCTGTCACTCAAGGCTCTCTGGCTCTGTGAAGAATTAACCCTTCATAGTCCTTCAGCTGTTTGTACAGGACTTCTATGCTTTTAAAAGTGCAGTGGCAATGAGAGCAATATGAAGAATCCTTCAGAGGTTGAATACTTGCTTCCTCACTGCAACATTCATCAACTATTAGATAAGACAAGTGGTGGGTCCATGAGAACTTACAGAGTGCATATCATTTCCCCCTACACACAATATTTCCTCTTTTCCTTACCTGAAAGCCCCTTTAGTCTCTCCCCTTTTCCTGCTTCTTTCTTTCCTTTCCTACCCACCAGCCCACTTACCTTTATCTGTCCTTCTATCTTCAGCTTTCA
The DNA here is from genome assembly GCF_001447785.1 of Gekko japonicus. Taxonomy (NCBI): domain Eukaryota; kingdom Metazoa; phylum Chordata; class Lepidosauria; order Squamata; family Gekkonidae; genus Gekko; species Gekko japonicus. The sequence continues at coordinate 1,308,218 of NW_015168657.1, forward strand.
CTCCTTCCCTCACTCTGGCAGCCTTTACTCAGAAGAAGACTGGCCCTGTGGCATGGTGGGGGCCTCCAGGACAGCCCCCATTGTGTGTTGGGATACCCGCAAGGATTTGCAGGGGGCATCTCATTTTCTCCTGTATCCCCTTCCTCTCTACCTTATTCTGGCAGCCCCATATCCTCACCTTTCCCGGTTTCCTCTCTCCTTACCACCCAGCCACCAAACTGCCTTTATCTGCCCCCCCATCTTCAACTGTATTTATTATTTCATTTATACCCTGTCTTTTTCCACAATGGAGACCCTAAGCAGCTTACTTGCATCATTCTCCTTTCATCCATTTAATTCTCTGAACAACCCTGTTAGGTAGGTTAGCCTAAGAGAAAGTGACAGGTCCAAGGTCACCCAGGGAGCTTCCACTACAGAGCGGTGATTCGAAGCTGGGTCTCTCAGATTCTAGACTGACACTGTGACCACTGTACCACTCTGGGTTTTGTGTGGTGGCTGTTTTTGGACAGTCACAAGAAGATTGGCCTGAGTGAGTCATGCAAGTCACATGATAGCATGTTTCCTAATGGTTGCTGCCAGACCTAGCTACTATTCCTTCTCCCATGGGCAGTTGGGCTGTTATGGACACCAGAATGCCTCTGGATGAGCCAATAACCTCCCCCCAGGCCAGGCCTGTGACAGAAGGGCTTTGTCTGGCCCACCTAAGCTCTGCACAGTATAATGGAGACTGTGCCCAAGCTTCATGCGAGGTGAGGGAGGTGGCAACCAGCCTACACAACCCCTGTGCAAAGCCAGGGAGGCAGCACCAAGCCCGCCCCTAGTCCTGCATGAGGCAAGGGAGGTGGCAGCAGTGCCTAGCAGGTCTTGCTTAATCCCCATGTGAGATGAAGTTCCACACATCCCATGCAAGGCAAGACAGCACCAGGCCCACCCAAGCCCCGCACAAGGAGGGATAAAAAACAGTAGCTGGACGTCCCTGCCCAGTCCTATCCACTGGTGGGCCACCTGGTATTTTTGGCCACTGTGTAACAGAGTGTTGGACTGGATGGGCCATTGGCCTGATCCAACATTGGCTTCACTTATGTTTTTATGAGGTTGAGCCCAGCCCACCCAAGGCCCACATGAGGCAAGACAGTGCCCTGACCAGCCCACCCAAGACCTATGGGAGGCAGGGTGGGACCCTACTTGGCCTGGCCAAGCCCCACATAAAGCAAGTCTTGCCCAAACTCTGTATAAGGCAGGGCACAGTTATGCCAGGTCCAACCAAACTCAGTGCAAGGTGAAGAGAGGCAGGAGAGCACCCAGCCTGCCTAAGCCCCGCACAAGTTAAGGCAAGGCAGTGCTCAGCCTACCGAAGCCCCATGCATGGCGAAGTGGCACCCAGCCACAAAGTGAAGGAGGTGGTACTTGGACAGTTGGGGGAGCAGGGCAGGGATAGACTCTGCCTCTTCCTCTCTCCCTCCTTTGGGTGTGGGCCAGGATGGGACCACTTCCTAGTGTTGTTCTTTGCTCCCAGTTTGCCCCTTCTTCTTCCCTCAAAGGCCAGAACAACCTCAAAGGGCTTAAAGTTACAGATGCTGCTTATACTGTTTTGTTTTTTACTCCCCCCCCCCACAGCATTTTGTTTGTTTAGATTTTAATTTTTACTGCAAACCTGAAGCATTTTTCTGGTTTGTAGAAAGATTTCTCTTGTCTCTTCATGGCTCCAGTCTCTGGATTTAAGTATCCATAGGTTCGGCTATGTTGAGAACAGAAATACAAGACCTCCTTTGTTATTTTCTTCACTTTCCTGAAAGCCCCCATAGCCCCTCCCCTTTTCCTGCTTCCTTCTCTCCTTCCCACCCAGTAGCCAATCTGCCCCACCCTTCAGCTTTCTCAACCCCCAGCAGCCTACATCTGGGAAAACTATGGCCCAATTGTGTGGTGCTGGCCAGTGGGCCGGCCAGGTCCACCTGCATGGTAAGGAACCAACCCACAAGGACTTATGGGGGGCACTTCACTTCCCCCCCTATCTCCCTCCCTGCACTATTTCCTCTTTCCATCCTTCTGGCAACCCCCATATTTTCTCCCTTTCCCTTTTCTCATTCTCTCCTGAGCCATTAACCAACCTGCCTTTTATCTTCCTTCCACATTAAGCTGTATTTATTATTTATTTAACTTGATTTATACTCCATCTTTCTCTGCAGTTGAGCCTGGATGAGTCATGCAAGTCATGTGGTTGTGAGTTGCCTGGTGGTGGCTGCCAGGCCTGACTCAGATGAATCTTTCCTCAAAGTCTTTCCCCCTGCTGCCTTTATTAACAGAAACTAGGGTTGCCATTCCCTCAGCAGTGCCAGAGAAAACCTCAATTTTCAGGGCTTCAGCCCACTGCCGGCCAGCAGGGGAAGCCCCACCCTCAGACAGGGACACCGCCGCATGACATCCCCAACACAATGACATCAGCTGGAAGAGCTGTCATTGCACAGGAGATGTTGTGTGGGGACGCTCTGGTATTTGGGCAAACTCTATGAGTTTAGGTTGAAAAAACCATAGTTTGCCCAAATACCAGAGTGTCCCCCATGCGATGTCCCCATGCAATGACATCATTTCCAGGTCCCCGTCCACCCTGAAACGTCCCCCAAAGTCCCCTGTTCCAGGAAAGGTAAGAGCTAGCAACCCTAACAGAAACCAAGACATGAAAGCTGGTAATATAGTACAGTTGTCTAGCTACAGTATTCGTTTCTCCAAGCTACAGGCACTGTGGGGGGATTGACTCTCCAAATATTTTTTTTAAGATTCCAGATTTTTCTGCAAACCTGGGGTATTTTTCAGGTTTGTAGAAAGATCTGGCTGTCCATGGCTCCACATATTTGACAACAATGAGAATTAGATATTCTTTATGTTCGATAAAATGAAATAGTGAAATCTTCACAAAATACCCCTGACAATGCAAGCCCCCTCACCCCTTTAAATAATCCTATCCTGTACAATGGTGCACTATATCTAAAAATTCTCAGATAATGGGAGAAAAAGCTTCCTGTCTCTATGAAACTGAGACAGTTCTTCAGCAAGCAATTTCTCCTATTTATGCAGTGGATAGCCTTAAAGAAAGTTATCAGACTTGCAGAGCTGTATTTACCCATTCACACAGACACCCTTCTCTGGTTATTATGGTTTTCTGTAGTTTTTGAAACTAGAGTGGTAGGATCAGTACTGCAGCAGCCAACATAAATATCTTTGGGCGGCCTGCAATCACATATGGATACTGAATGGTTAGTAACATTACCTCCCAGACAACGCAAGTTGTAAGTGGCATATTAAAAACTTGAATTACATTTCAAAAATATTCATACTTTTCCAGGATGGGAATAGATGGCAAAATCAGACATCATGAAGAAGTGAGATCTGTTTCGTAGAATCTACTATTGAAAACATAGCTATTGATTTCACATGTGACAGAAAATTGCTCTAACGTTAGGTGGTACTTATATCCAGGAGTAAGAGGCTCAACAGAAAATCTCAGATATGACCGGAGTCCAAGCCATTTGAAATCTTTATTGTTAATGGCACTCTTGAATTCTACATGCCACTTTTTAGAGGCGAGATTACCACTGCCTCTTATGCTGCTCTGTTCTGTACAAATTTCAGCCAATGAAGAAGCTTCATGTTGAAAAAAGTTTCAAAGGTATGGGCTGCTGTAGCTCTGCACTTGCTGGATAAAATACAGGGGCAGTCAATGCAAGTTGCGTGGTTAGAAAAGTACACCATTGTATTATGCCTTTCACTTTGTATTACGTGTTCTTTACTGAGTGTAACTCCAAACATACTCGTAACAGTTGAAGGGTTTTAAGGCATTCAGACAGCTGTCTCCAAATGGTCTCCCCTAGTAAAGGGGAAAGGAGAGACAAAGACAGAATGGGCAGTCTGTAACATCTAAGCCTCCACCAGAATAACCTATTTCTATCTACAACTTTTACATGCATTTATTACATTTCCATTGTTCCCTGCCCTTTCTCCAATGGGTTCTGGGAGGCTTTTATGGGGATTACTCCATTTTTCTATCCATTTTTCTACACTAAAAGTAGGACTGGCTAAGTAATAGTGACTGACCCAAGATCACGTGCCTGAGCAGGGATCTGAACCCAGGTTTCCTGGGATCAAGTCTGAAAATAACCACTACACTATGTCCAATTCACAATACTGTTGGATAACACAATGGAGCAAGTTTGTAAAGTTATTAGGGGTGGAAACAGACAAATAAATGTACCTTCAAATTGTGCCAGTGGCTAAGGGCATTTCATTCATGCAATCTCATCAGACTGAGGACTATATCTGCAAATCATGATTCACTGTTTTTCTAATGTTGAGGCTGGACGACAATAACTGTGTACTCCATTGGAGTTATATGTAACCATTTTTAAGGCTATATTGGAGTTATATGTAACCATTTTTTTAAGGCTGTCATAAATTTACCCCAGAACACAAGTGTCTGCACAGTTAAACAAAATGGCCACAACGACAATCTTCCAGCAACATTCCATGATCTTTCTATCAGGGTTTGGGTTTAGTTAGTGGGCTAAGTAGATATTATATAAAACAATTATATTTTATGTTTTATTTATCATAAAGCATTACGATAATCTTACAACATGTAACAGTTTTTTAAAAAATCTAAATTTATGAAATGAAGTTTCACCATTGAAAAAAGAGTCTGGGCTAATTAAAAAAATTCAGACCAGAATGACCAAAACTATACGTTATTTGTGGTCTCATGAGTAGACTGAGAAAAATGAGGCCTTTGGTGTAGCACAACCCCATGGAATTCCATTTGGCAAGGTTTTCAGTCAATTTCTTTATAAAGATAGTTCCATAGACTACTAGGGAAGTTTGGTGTAAAATTTGATTAAGGGACAATTTTGTTTCAAAATTTTGCCAGTTGAGTATATTTTCATCCCACCCTGTCTGAGCTCCTCAGTCGATTTCAGAAGAGGAAGGAAAATGAAAAATACAACACAATGCAGAGTGTTTCTTGAAGATAAAGACACGGGAATTAATGTCGATGTGTATGTCTAGGGAATAATCCTATATTTTGGATTAAACCCAGTTCTAGCCCTGTCCATTTTCAAGGAGGTTAGCACTAGGTCAGTCTTTCAGACACTGTCTTTTACTAATTAGTAACCATACCAAGTAGAATCTAGGAATATCAGATTTCAGAATGGAAAGATTCTGATTTTATTATGTTATTGTCATGATCCAGGTAGGACTAAAGTTAAACTGCAACCTCTTGATTTCAGGGTGGGAGCCATATATTAAAACTGAAGGACTTACCCTGCACCAATCCCAATGTTTAAGGTGGGGGAAGAACTGCGATTTAAAGGTGGGAAGAGGACTTACCTGGCTAAGTGAAGTATTAACATGAATTCTTAGTAACGGTCCTGTTGTCCCCAAATATAAACACTTATGTTAGTTAAGAGAAGGCAAGCTGTAGGTTTTGGAGATCCTAACAGAAAAATGCCTTGAGTTGGATTGCCCAGGCTGGGCCAGTCTCATCAGACCTTGGAAGCTGAGCAGGATTGGCCCTGGTTAGTCCTTGGATGGGAAACCACCAAGGAAGTCCAGGGGTGCTACACAGAGGCAGGCAATGGCAAACAACCTCTGTTCATCTCTTGCCTTGAAAACCCCGTGGGATTGCTGTTAAGCACCTGCAATTTGACAGCACTTTATACACACAACAGAAAAATACTTCTTCACCTGTAACTTCACTGAGGTCTTTTAATGAAACAAAGGCTTTCATATCAAAAGAACTAGCTAGCATTGCTATACCAGAGCTGATCAATCTTATCTCCAAAAGGGGTGGATGACAACATTTCCACAGATTCCCCCCCCCCCCAAAAAAACAGGGTAAGACAGCATTGGTTAGCTATGTGAAACCTTCTCTGTTGTAAAGCTATCCAAATCAATAATTCTGTATCACATCAAGTTATACATAACTAAAACTAACTAAAAGCTAATTATTACTATCATTGGTGCAAATAAATGAAACCCTTCATTTTTAAAAAAACTGGGTATTTAATTGGAACTCTCGTTGTAAAAAAGATCAATGCTGATAGCAGAGTTATCATTCTATATGATCTTTGGATTCCAGAAATCGGTTTGGTCATTGTAAAGCACAGAATATATTTATAATAACCTGTCTAATTTGGGTATCAAGTAGTTAAAAGTAACAGAGAACATATCATTTGACAAATGGAAGCTAATATGGGGCCTACTGTGGAATTCTTCCACTGCTGAGTAATAAACTATATGCCATACTCAAATATGTATATAAAATATGCACCATTTGTTACTGTTCCCAAGACTGTGGAATTATGATACATGGTATTTCCTAATTTGATAGTTAATTGAGTTAGGTGACTATTTTACTCTTGTGTAAAAAAGTGAAGAGGATAGCGCATCCTTTGTATTTGCCCATGACTTGATATTCTGTTGAAGCTGAAATTCAGTCACCGGGGTGAAAATGTGGCTTGTAATGAGATAATTGAATTTAGCAAGATAATCTCATCAGCAAGGACAATATTGATGAGCAGCATGGGTATGTAAAAAACGGGAAAGTATCTAAAAAGCTATCTTAAGATTCTAATGATGATGGCCCTTTCAATAAAAAAAGTACAGAGAAACCCAGTGCTTGAGTCTTGTGCTATTTTTTCAAAAATTGACTACAAATGCATGTTTCAAGATGCCATTTCTAATTCTGCATTTGAGTGTGGTGAGAAATACAGAGTACAGTAAGTAGCTTCATGGGGCAATTAAAAGTCAGTGTATATTTTGGGACAGAGAGGATATTTCATTTCACTACATCGTTAATTATTCAGTTATTTCATACTCTTCTTTAATTTTAAAATTATAAACTGGATTCATTTCTGAAAATATGATGATCTACAACATGCATGAGCCATGCTACAAAATGAAGGAAAAATAATTTTTTAAAAAGTGTTAATATTTAAGGACTTTTATTATACAAAAGTAGAAGAATGAGTTCATAATTTAATCACAAACAATCTGGTTGCACTGCATGGAAAACAAAAACTTTCCCCAAACCAATGGAGACAATAACTTTGGGAAAGTATTAAACTTTCTGAACTAATAGCCAATAACATGTCCTTGGAAGTGTATTCTGATGATTTCCATTTAATGAGTTTAGGATTAGACAAAACTGTCATCATGGCACATCTGGATTTTTAGAAATTAATTTTATTCTCTAGCCTCCTAATTAAAAGCATTAAAATATGCAATCAGGCAGAGATCTAATAACTGTTAACATAAAAAAATATCTGATTAACACTATGCCTAAGAAGAGCTATCACATAGTCTAATAGGAGCCCTTTTTGAGATTTCTAAAATAAAAATAATTACATTCAGTTCTTACATATTGAATAATGCCTAACTTGTAATTGTTTCGAAGACAAAAAACTGTAATCTAAAGACTTTTAGATTTATATTTTAATGTGTACACACATTTCAGCATTTGAAGGAAAGATAAGAATAACTACTTAATGTATAGGACATACTTTGATGCAGATTCTATCAAGGCCAATTAGGATCCACTTCCATGCAAAAATGCTTAGGACTTGCATGCTGGGGCAACTGCTAATAAACACATATCCTTCACTGACTCTGACTGTTTTGTCTTCAGCAGTCTAAAGCCATAATCCTATATGAACTTATCTAGGAATAAGCCCCATGGAATTTAGCAGAACATACTTCTGATTAGGATTGGGCTGTATGTTTCTTTGGCCTGCAGCACTGAAACCAGCACCATCATCTTGGATTGAACTCCAGTTGACACAGTAATGTTTTAAATTAAATTTCTGGAATGTTTTTAGCCAATTGTAAACCTATCTGTATTGCGAAACCACACACACACACACACACAGAATTTCTCATTTGTCTCCGTTCACACTGAGCTTCCACCTTAAGCTAGATCTCTACCAACCTTATTTAATGAGAAAACCAATTTAAAGAAAGCAAGCTATATAGAAATGTAGGCATTCTGATTCCGCTTACACTGGCTATGCAGGGGTAATGTCCTCACATCACATATAATGATCCTGGGCCAACTAATCCTAACCACTTCAGCAGAGATACAGCAAAGTCTTAGCATTTGGTCAGTGGGGCAATTAAATAGGGACCAGCAGACCCAATTTGAAAAGGGTGATTCAATTTGCCATCCTGACATCCACATGCATCCCAACAGTGGACACAGTTACACAACTGCAATGACAAAACAGTTACAAAAAACAACATTCATATTTGGGTTCTGTTTTTTATTATTATGATTAACTTTGAGATGGTACTTTCCAATTCTTCCACAGCTCTTTTTGGAAAATATGTTCATTGAAATATCTTAAAGAGGGGGGGGGGGAGCTTTTGATTTTCCTAAATGGCTGTTTTTGCTGCAGGTCTTCCTTCCCTACCCTCAGCCTCCATTAATTGTCATCCTTCATTGACCTAGACAGTGGCTCCGTTCAAAAATCCCACCAGCCTTCCAGCTTGCAGATGGCTGGAACTGGCAGATACTAATTTGCAATTTGTTCTCCAGTTAAAGTCTCTTAAAGCCATACTTACGTTTGGAGGAAGTTGACAGAGAAGTAAACAAAAAGGTGGGGTTTAAAATGATATGTGCCAGCCTGTGATTAGGTTTTCACTGACACCACAATTAAGTCTTGAGGCTGGCAGATCTGTAGCCTCTTATCTGCTAAGAAGACATTTTGCAGTTCAAAATCCAGCTTCTGTGCTGGTGTGAACCTGTCACTTTAAAAACAGTTCTCCAGAACAGGGAGTTGATGATTTTCTATTTATTTTTTTAATCGCAGTGATCTCTTCCTACATGAACTTATCATTATTAATTGCCAAATTGCCACCAGTGAGAATGTGGGTTTTTATTGCCCACGTAATGGTATATACTTTTTAAAAAATCGCTGGGTCAGCAAGATCCTCCATTGCGCCCCTAGCATCAACATCTAGAAGATATTGAGGTAGGGGAGGGAGTGCGGATATTCACATAGCTCACAGCATTTTTATTAGCGCCATCGTTATTTTTTTATTCAGTGCCTGAATATGCAGCCAGGGCGTCTGGAGCTCCAGTCCCAGCAAACTAAAACTTCGATCCTGAACACACGCCGACCTCCCTGGCATTTTCTTTCAAGTCAAGAGTGTTTAGGATGGAAGCGCCTGGGGCGTCTTTTAAAATCCCACATAGGTCCTCAACCACAGCACCCCCCACACCCCCAGATGTACACAGACCTCGAGAGAAGCGTGTAAAATAAAAGTTGACATGGGGTTGCACAAGCTAAAACGATGGGCTTCCCCAGTTTGTAGGAAAGCCACAAGGGGAGGGGGGAACATAAAAATACAATAAGCAACACACACACACAAACATACACCAATTGCAAAACACAGAAAAGGAGCTTCGGGTACAGAACCGAATCGTCGTGTAAATCCAGCGGTTGGTCTGTAGTCGCTTCGAATTACAGAGCCCAGAAAAACCCAGGCTGGATCTTGCAGAAGGGGGGTGGTGAAATCCAGTCCAGGCTGTGCCAAGCGGTCCTCCTGCAAAACTGCAGCGGCTCGATCGAGTGCCCCCCCCCTTTTGCCGCAGTCCATCGTCTATTTTTATATATATACATATATATATATATATATAAAGATACTGACAGACGTTCAGCTGAATAATGGTAGTTCAGCCCTGAGGATAGCCAAGGTGATTTATCGCCGCGGATCACGCACCACTCCAATCGCAGCTCCGGGCTAGGTCATTTAAGGGGGAAAAAAATTCTCCGATGGGGA
>NW_015168657.1:1318068-1318399 GCF_001447785.1 Gekko japonicus
GGCGAGCGGCTTGCAGGGGAGGTGCGGAGGGGGGGGGGGGGAAGGAGTAAGTCTAGACAAAGAGCCAGGCACATAGGGAGGGTGAACCTGACGCGAAGGTAGCCCCTACAGGACTCTGGCAGCTCGCGAGCAGAACACGATTTCGCCCTGGCGGTCAGCTCTTTCTCACGCGCCCACGGGCGCGCGCGCGCTCTCACGGACACACGCGCGGCACGCACACCCACGCAGTCGCACGCCGAGTCTGACGACGAGAGAAAGGCACAAAACCCGCGAGCCCCGCGTCTGGCGACAGCTGCGGCTGAGCGGCGGCGGGAAAAATCCTGGGAGCGCA
>NW_015168657.1:1318430-1350835 GCF_001447785.1 Gekko japonicus
AGCCAGCCAGCCAGCCAGCCAGCCAGCCAGCCATCGCGGGGCTTCCGGTGTTTCGAAGACAACCCCCCCCCCCCGGCCTTTGGTGTCCTGCTCGCGACTGTGATCCTAAGGCACACGCGGGGGGATGAGAAGAGTCCCAAGGCAGAGACGGACGCGAAGGTGGAAGGACAGGATTGAGACGGGGAAGAAGAGAAGCGAGCATGCGTGTGCCTTTCAAACGCAAGCAGCGCCGAGCAGAAGGCGCACAGAGGAAGGACGGTTTCAGTGTCCCTCGGAGGGTCGTTTTCTCCCTATCACCTCTGCCATGGTTACTGTTGTTCACCAGTATTATTTAGGCACCGCCTAGCCGAAGTTCAAGGTATGCTTAAATACACAGGATAATCCTGTGCATATTTATTCAGAAGTAAACCCCACAGAGTTTAATGGGACGTACTCCCGTGTAAGGGAGCATAGGATTGCAGCAGCCTTAAACCAAAACTGAAGCCTCTCCTGGTTAAAATTGCTGCCTTTGGTTGTGCCATTCCTGCCATCACATGACCCAATGCCCTGTCCCCCTGCCTGGTGCTGTACAAACAAGAGGGTTAAGGTCAGCAAGCAGTCTAACCCAGCAAAGTCACTCCCCCATCAACCCACAGTTGGGATTCTACACGTATTCTCTGGTTGGAAAACAAAGGCTGTCCAAGGAAGCATCAAAACCACTTCCACTACTTACAACTCATGTCTGTCCTCACCCTACAGACATTAACACATGCTCTGGTCTTACAAGGGGCTTACAAGAGAAATGATATTAAAAAAGACAGGAGTTAAAAATGCCTACAGCCTAAATTACTTTATGCATTAATAATACTGCATACCACATCTGCATTACATAACTGCTGCTTGAATGGCCCATGTTACATTTGTACAGCCTTGCAGATCAATCCAAAACCTTCAAGCACCCACTGGGTGATTGAGTGGCCATTACATCACCTTGAACAGAACAAGCTGGTTGGCCCAAAGGAATTGTTATTCACCCCAGGAAAGCGTATAACTGGCTAATGGCAAGACTGCATCATAAAGCACTGGGGTCAGCTCCAGGTGTTGGTGTTCAGCTGAGGAATATCCCCCCAGCACAAAATACTGCAGAATCTTATGACAGATGTGACAGAGTTTGTCAACACGACATCCCTACACCCATGAGACAAGCAAGATCTGGATTCAGATTCCCCACTCCGCCACAACATTCACTGTCTTCGTAGCAGGGGAAATCACTCTCAGCCTAGCCCAGCTCTTAGGCTGCTATGAGGATAAAACAGAGCTTCTTGACAGGAGAATGAGTTACAAATATAAGAGCTCACAGACTCAGATCCAGACTACATATTATGCTGGAGATCCGCCTAATTTTTTTTTAACTTAGTCGTGAGTTCATTGCATATGTAACAAAAAGGAAAAAGAAAGAATTGAACATGACCTCCTGGGCCCAAGCCTACTATACAATCACTGTTTATTCCAGCCGGCTCCATTTCCACGTTAAATAGAAGTAGTATTTCTTTAAATACTTTGATTTTAAGACATCAAATGGAGAGAGAGAAAAAAAATAGTGTACAACTTTTCCACAAAATAAAATCCGCAATTAAAAACGGTGAGAAGGATAACCCTAATTTTAATGCAGCTACAGAAGAACAGTGAAGCAGTATGAGGCTGTGAGGGATTCTTCCCTTTTCTGTTCATTGTTTCCCCAATCTAAAGAATCCTTAGCCAATAGTATGTACTTCTGAATTACCTAACTACTTTACAATCCTACCCCAAGTAAATAATGTATTATACATTCTGTATTGATCTCAGGCTCTTTCTAGGCCCATTAAAGTATATGAGATAATATTATCTCTGTAAACATGTATGTTTATGCTGTGCTTGTGTGTGTGTCTGTGTGCACATGTGTATGGATAGATAGGATAAGGTGATGTGTTAAAGTAGTAATTTAAAAAAGATATTCAAAGGCTTCCACTAGTCTTAATGTCAAGGAGTGGGCCTCAAGTGCTCTTTGCAGATAAAAAGTGCCACTCTGCATTAAGTACAAACAGGTGTACCATCTTATTGAATTCTTACTACCAAGGTTCCCTTTAAGCTGTGGAGTCCTGTGAGCAAAAATTCTACTTGGTGAGCTCCTGGCATTAAAGTTGTGAGCAAGCGATTTGGCTGCTGCATGAATTAGTTTGCTCTGAAGCCCTCCCTGAGCTAAGACAAAAATCTGTGAGCCGGAGGCTAAAAAACTGTGAGGTAGCTCAAACTAACTCAGCTTAGAGGGAACACTGCTTACTACATATACAGCAGAGTTATGAGTACTAACATATTTCAGTCTTGGGAAACTTCAGAAGTCTGATACCCCAGCATATTTTAATCATTAAACAAACAAACAAACAAATGCCTCTGTTTACTCCTGATGCCCTCTCTCTTTCTTTGTTGAAATTGCTGAATAAAAAAAATTGACCATTTTTTTACAGTGTATTGACAAACCTGTATGTAATTTATGGGGGAAAAAACCTTTAACTTCTGAATGCAGAAAACGGTTCAGTATCAAAACAATGTGACGATCAAATATATATATATTTAGTGAAGGATATTCTGTGAAGGTGTTTTCCTTCAATTTTCAAAGGTGAAGTGATATTACAAATGTATCCATCTCTCAGCCATATATGTCCTTCATTGCACCAACTTCATTGCAATGAATGGGAGACAACACAAGAAGCCTGGTTGATTGTGCACAAAAGCATCACAAAACTAGTAACATATATGAAAAGGATAGTTTATATTATGTGCAGTTTTGATTAATTAGCTGCATTTAGGTCTGATATCATAACAAATAAATATAATCAAATTTTACAAATTAAAATTATAAATAAATGAGAATAAACACAATAATATAGTGTTCGTATGAATGTTTGAAAATACAGGCACTAGAAGTACAGAAGTTGGTGAGCATTCACATTTTTCTCTCTCCTACTTCCCTTGCCTCTTCTCTTGCACGCACACACATATATACACGTAATGATATTCTCATCGAAAACTTTTAAAAAAATTAAAATGAGATGAAATCTGAAGGCAACAAAAGGTGTTGCCTCTGGAGTATGCTGCCTTGTAGTATGGCAGCTTGTATGTGTGAGAGCTCCTATAGCCTCTTGGAATCACATAGGACCTTCAGTGTCATCATGGCCCATCTCAATAAATGGCACCTTCCTCTTCTGCACCTGCTCTAAAGATATTGTGTGGCACCTGAAGTGCTGCTTCAGAGCTTTCCTCAGTTCTTGAAAACCGAAAGAACTTGACACACAGGATCGAGTAATCCTTAACAGAGCCCTGTAAGATTGGCCAGTGTAATACCTCTTGAATGCTGAGAGAAGAGAATAGTGGTTTTCTAATATCATGTCTGATTTTCAGCAGCCACTTTGCTACACCAGCTGTAGGCTAAGGAACCATTCAGAATGCTCCAAGGTGAGCCACCAAGCTTCTTGCCCTATAGGCAGCTATCACAACCCCATAATTTGATTTGGCAGCCTGCTCCTAAACTCAAGATTCTGTTTTTTTCAAGCCATCACAAGTTGTGGGACAGATGGAAATTGCTTCAAAAGACCGATACAAGGAATCCTGTTCAAAATCTTCCTGCGCAGGGTGCTTCCAGCTGGCTTATCAATGTTACGTGTATGTTGAGCATTATGATGGAGCTTCCAGCTAGAACATATGGGAGGGTTTCATTCCAGCATCTCAACTGACTTTAGTTGTATTTGCCAAGCTCAATGCACAAGTCAAGATTGGAAAATGACGCTAATGTAATTAAAAAGAACTGGGCAAAACAAAAAATAGCAAAAGCAGAAAAAATATAGGCTTATAAGATATATAGTGGTGGTGGAAAATGCTGTCAAGTTGCAGCCTACTCCATAGAGATGTTCAATGGTGGTTTGCCATTGCCTGCCTCTGCTTAGTGGCTCTGGACTTCCTTGGTGGCCTCCCATCCAAATACTAACCAGGGCAACCCTGTTTAGCAGCTGAGATCAGACATATATATATATATAGAGGGAGAAAGCCACCATGGTATAGTGGTTAAAAGCAGCAGCTTCTAATCTGGAGAACTGTGTTTAATTCCCCACTCCTCCTTTACATGAGGCCTGCTGGGCGACCTTGGTCCAGTCATACTTCTCTCAGAACTCTCTCAGCCCCACCTACCTCACAAGGTGACTATTGTGGGGAGAGGAAGGGAAAACAATTGTACACCCCGGTCACACGGAGAATTTGCCGCACGAAAGTCACAAATGCTGGGCGGATTTTTCAGGGCGTGATCACACCGCAACATCTGGAAAGCATAATGAGTGCACCCGTGGCCAACCCGTGGTGTGCCGCCGAAGATGTGCAGTTAAAAACTACCTGCAAAGATCTACTAGCAAATGATTTGCCACGGGCTGCAGACGGACTCGTTTGGTGTGATCGCGCTGGTGCGCGCCTATTCCATCCAGCCATCCTCTTTGCAGCGCGTGCCGATGAAACCCTGGTGTGCCGCCGTCGCATCTGATCGCGTAATGGCGGATCAGAATGTGAAGCCATGCCTCCCCCCCACGTTTTCTGGCATGTGTGGCTGGGGCCATAAACTGCTTTGAGACTCCTTTGGGTAGAGAAAAGCATGTGTGTGTGTGTGTGTGTGTGTGTGTGTGTGTGTGTGTGTGTTTGAGATCCTCCAACCCAATACTGGGGACAATTCTTCAGTTGCATAGCAGGTCACCAAGTTCCCTTTTGACTTGAGGTCTGTAGTTTTTACATACTGCCTGCACAAATAAGCTCATATACAGAGCGGGTGAAACTGGGAATAAATGCCGGAGAAATGCTAGATCTCAGCTTCCTTTCTATTCTTATCAGCCCATGCTGATGTGATTCCATGCCAGTTTCTTTCTATGTGATGGCTGTAAAATCTCTCTCTCTCGCTCTCTCTCTCTCTCTCTCTCTCTCTCTCTCTCTGTGTGTGTGTGTGTGTGTGTGTGTGTTAATGGCATAGTTGGTAATGTGTATCAGTTGTGACTACAGGACATATTAATTTTAATATATTAAGGAAGAGTTTACTAGAGCAATTATAAGTAATGTTACACCTTTCTAAGTCCAATGAAGTCACTGAAGTCATAAAAATTATGAGCAGCTCTGGTTTACCTGTTTCTGGGACTAACTGTATGGGCTAATGTTTGGTAGGAAACTTATGCTAAGAAGGTAGAGCCAACACCTATTCAGAACAGAAAAATTGAGTGTTGGTGTGATAAATATTTATTGTAAAAACACATACACATTATTGAATTGATCATAGAATTATAGAGTTGGATGGGACCTCCCGGGTCATCTAGTCCAACCGCCAGCACAATGCAGGCAATTCACAAATACCTCCCCCTCCACACCTGCAGTGACCACTGTTCCATGCCCAGAAGATGTCAAAAACTCTCCAGGATTATTTCCTGACCCCAAAGTGGCAATCAAAATGTCCCTGGGTGTGTAAATTCTAATTTGTAGGGCTCACACTTGCAGTAGCCAGCCCTAAGTGCTTCCCTTCCCTCCAGAAGTAACTAGCCACTGAGCAGAAGAGGGCATGAGAGGCCCCTCCTAAGGTCCTTTTTTCCATTAATTTTTATGTATTCTTCGTTAGCTGCCTTGTATTTTTTCTTTTAACAAAGAAAGGTAGAATATAAATATCATAGTTAAAGAAGAAACAAATACTCCTAAATATTCATGCAGAGTGCATATATTCTCCATTCATTTCAGATGATAGGAAACTCTCAACCGCCACTGGCTTGCTTGGCTGCTGACTCTGTTTGCTAAAATAAACCCAAATCCCTCAGTCACAGTTCTTTCAGAGCTGCATTTGGTTTCAGGCCAAAGGATTATTGAAAGGTATAAATAAAATGTCTGGTTCATTGTCTTTTTATAAATCTCCATTGTTGATTGCAGGACATTCACTGAGTCTAGGAAATAATTGGCATTCACCCTGGTTTCATTGCTTGTCTGCATTACCCCATCACCGTTAGAGGTGAATGTTTATGTATGATCAGAACTGTGTGGGAGTCCAGTAGCACCTTAAAGACTAACACAATTTGTTTCTGCATGAGCTTTAATGACTCAGAGCGCATGAAAGATCATGCTGGAATAAATGTTGTTAAGTCTTCAAGGTGCTATGGGACTCCTGCATTATTTTGCTTCAGCAGACCAAAACAACTACCCTTCTGGAATTATTATATATTATCACGTTACTCCTGATGGTCTTCTCTCATTGCTTTATGTTCTGTTGTTGACATATATTGCTCAGAGGTATATTAAAGATGGCCTTGCATTTTTTTGTTTTTGCTTTTACTATGTTTAAGTGCACTTATTCAATTCACATGATCCATACAGCATAAGACTTACACTCATCGTCTGCGTGGTAGACATGGGGTATCACAGGCTGTGAATGGGTAGTATATCTTTATGCTTCTATTTCTAAGTAGTACATCCTATCCTTTCTTGCACTAAAGTACTTGGGACAAAAAGTATAGTTAGCTCCATTGTACAGGTGTCATAAAGATACTGAATTTCAGTGTTTTGACACAAATTCTAGGGACTGGAAGCTGAAAGCGGAACAGATGAAAGTCATTCAAACTGTAATCCATGTAAATATATGTAAGGTTAGGATGTTGTTGTTGTCGTTGGTGGGGCAACTGGCTGCTTCACTTGTCAGTAGCACAGGACATGTTCCAATAGCTTTCTTTTTTGACATGAATAATAAGTGAAAGGACTCACAAAGAAATAAGTTACATGGAAATCATTAGGATTTACTTTCCATTAGCAGAACCAATCTAGCAACAGGAACTGGAGTGAGTCCGTGGAACTGCTCCTTCTAAAATGGCTTCCCTGTGCATTTCAGTAGAAAGGAATCACATACAGATACAAGATCTATGAGCAATTCTGATATACAGGTCTTAAGCCAGAGTAATTGTATTTAGAATTAGTGTGTACACTATACCCCCCATTGGCATAACTGCCGTAATGGTTATTGACCTTCCTTTTAGTGTTTGTTAATGTGTTTTTAATTGAATTTTATAACTTTAACGGTATACTAATTGTTTAAACATTTTAATGTTTCTTATATTTGCCATCTTGTGGACCCTGATTTGGTGGAGAGGTGGCATAAAATATTTTAAATAAATAAACAAATACCACAAAGCATGTGTGCTCTGATACCTAACTGGTTCATCTTTTAAAATAAAAAATCCATTAAAATAATAAATAATAGAAACATCAGACCTATATAGTAAATAATTTATTTATTTTGATTATGGAAAATGTTACATGTATTTTGGAGATGAAAAATCTGAGGATAAAAATATTACCTTGTCACACTTTAAGAATCATATGTATTATTAAAGGTAAAGGTTCCCTTGCTCGAAAGCCAGTCGTTTTATTTAAAAATGTACCCTTTTCTGGTTAGTGTTCTTTCCTACTTTTTTGTTACTGTAAGTTATAATTATGCTGTGTTCTAAAAATAATTATTTTATACTACTATTTTAAAGACACTATTCTGAATACTAATAATAAGCTCCTTTGAATAAAAATATAGCCAAGGTAAGAAACCTCAAAAATGGGAAGATTCCAAAAAATACAACTGAGGTAATGTATCCCCAAATGAATCTGCATCCATAGGAAAGGATGTTTTTGAACCAAGTTTTTGTGCTTGATTAGAACCTGTTGTTAAAAATGTTCTGTGCAAAATAAGGGCTTAATGGTAGAACCAGAAAAGCCTTCCCTTATCATTGCTAGGAAATTTACTTCAGCCATATTAGCAAGGAAGAAAGAAAAGAAGTGAGGACCTAAGTCCTGTTCATACCCGATAGCAAGAGTTGCTGCTGATAATATCCATAATAGCTAATTTTGCACATTGTGTTTGCCCAAGCTTGAATGAATGATGCTATTGCTTGCATAGACAAAACCAGTAGAGTGCAGACTAACCTTAACTCACAGATGGCATTACAAAAGAGTAGAATATGTGTTAAAGTTTTAGAACACAGAATATAGACTTATGATGTGTTTCTCACACAGAATAAAAAGTGAAGAACAAATTAATTGGGAGCACCCCTTAGGCGGGGTGCAATTAAACACATAGATGTGGACAAGATAGGAAAAGTAATTCTGAGGCTAGATTTCTAGGTCTTGCATTAAACACTCCTTGTCCCTTGTATACAGTTTCCCATTACTGATTGCATTGCACCGAGGTCTGTAATAACCAGCTAACAGGCTACTTGCGTAGTAACTCACCTTAGCAAGAGGTAATGTAACACAGAGATTGGAAACTCTGAAGAAAGATCAGCTCTAATTATCTTTATCTGCCAGCCTAAGGATGATTATGATCATCAAAGCCTCAGGGATAACATTCTGTCTGAAGACAGGGGTGTGGGCTTGTGTGAAGAAGACAGAAAGAGAAAGAAGGAACTTTCTAAACTTTTCTGAACAGTATCTCTACTATTCATAAACTGAAAGAGTGAGATTGAAATGTGCATTAAAATAAACTCTAGTAGAACTGATACTGAAAACCGATGTATATTGATTTAAATGTTGTTTTAATGGTTTTAATTAATTATTACTATTACTATTCTTTTGTAGTGCCATAATTCGCCTATGCAAATTGTGATCTGCTCTGAGCCTGTTTGCGGGGAGGGCGGAATATAAATGTGAAGAAATAAACAAACAAACAAATAAATAAAGAAGGGTGTGCATGGTTTTGAGAACACCTGCAAATTCAATTGGGGGGGGGGCATGAGCCTATGTATACATGTATGCACACATTATATATAGGTACACCCGTACTGTCCAAAACTCTTGAGTTGAATTTGATGGATTCTATGAAAGACAGGCAGACAGGTAGCAATTGGACCCTTTGGATCACTGAAAAGTAGATGATAATGTTAATGATAACAGCAACAACAACAATAATAGGATGGAGAGTTTCAGTGGAATTGTTACAGACATTGAGAAGTTCACTACCAGCATCCTATATTGCTATTTCAAACAGAGCTCTCTGTACACCCTGTACATTCCACTTCATGCCTCTACTATTTCATATAATAATGACTTCTAAGCACAATGTCTTGCTAATTTGATTCCGGGCAATCTCTGTTCCCTCCTCCCCTTCCCCCTTCCAGCTCTAAGCAGGAAATCTGTCTGGGATAGTGAATGGTATGCAAAAGCTCACTAGCTTGCATATTAATGTAGCTTTTAGCAGTCAGGGTGTCACTCTGCTTTACAAATAAATGTGTTTTGAGTGAAAACATTCTTCTTCATCAAGAGTATCTCTAGGCCCAAAGGGCTGGGGTACATCTATATATTTGAACAACAAGCACAACAAAAACCAATAGTGGGAGTTAAGGGAAACAGCTAAGTGTTTCTGGAGTCTTGAATGCATGACAGTGGAAGGAATGCTTTGAGTTATCTTCTCAAAAAATTGAGTGAGGCGCTTAGCATGCCACCTAGAGGTGAACCCTTTGTAGTGCCACCTGAAAGACTGCAACCTGGTTTTTTCATGCTGCAGCATATGAGAAAAGCTCTAGTGTTAAAATAATAACTCAAGCAACTGAGTATTGAATGAATATGAAAGCTGTATTTACTGAAACACCACACCAAAATTTAAATGGAAAAAGGGAACTGCTTTCAAAAATGAGCTCTGCAAAGGACTAAAATTTCAGCAGCAAAGATGGTGGTAAATATATTTAAATATATTCTCAAATAATTATGCTAAAAATATTTGATTTTCAAACAAACAAACAAGCAAGCAGTGTACCTCAGGCTTCCAACAGGAAATTCTTTCTCTTTTTAAAGCATCTGCAGCACACTGTCCCTCAGTACTACTTCTACCCTTAGTTTAATCTTGAAAATGTCCACCTGCATATCCAACCACTGTGGGACTCTATGTGATCCCAGAGAGTTGACTATAGCAGTCTGTCTTCTGTAAACATTATTGAGGGAATGAGCTGGTCCAGAGGACAGAATGTCCATGTAGTGTTAACTGCTGCTTAGCAGAATGAATGTGTATTTTCACTACCAAATATGAGGAAATTCCACTCTTCTCCTTTTACATAGTAATGAGGGAAGGTCACAACAGAATTGAGGAATTCATACAAAGGTACTCAGAGAATAAATGTGTTGTTAAGATCTTCTGTCTCTATGTAGGGATTTTCAAAATGAGAGATCTGGAGGCATAAGCAAGCATTTTATGTGTGAGTGAGTTGGGAAAATAAGACACAAGGCATGATGCAGGCAATTCACACTATTGTTCCTGGCCGTGTTTCCCATTTGATCCTACTTGTATGTGGCTGTTCCAAGGAGTGCTGCTGAAACCAGGAAAATCACTGCAAAAGTGTATTTGTGTGTTCTCTGGACGGGGGGTGATGGCTGGGAGAGCCATTTGGCCTGGATCTCAAAGGGAGCCTCAAATTTAGACATTTATCAATTTTTGACATTGGATAAGCTTTACAACTTGCTTCATTTTTTTTGGTGATGCCTTATTTTCATGTATTTTTTGAGTATGCTTAATGCTTTTGAGTATGCTTTATATATATGCTTTATATTGTATGCTTTATGGTAAGTTTTGCGTGGCAAACAAGGCCTTCAGCCATCAGATGCTCACAGCGGGAAGGAAGTTTCAGATTTAGCTTAGTTTCCAACTTTTGTGGCAGGTAATGTAAAGATTTCCCTTGCTCGAAAGCCAGTCGAATCCGACTCTAGGGTTGCAGTGCTCATCTCCGTTTCGAAGCCAAAGACCCAGCGCTGTCCAAAGACATTTCCGTGGTCATGTGGCCAGCATGACTAAATGCCAAGGTGCACAGAACGCTGTTATCTTCCCACCAAAGCGGTACCTATTTATCTACTTGCAATTTCTTGCTTTCGAACTGCTAGGTTGGCAGGAGCTGCAACCAGAGACGGGAGCTCACTCTGTCATGCGGCACTCGGGTCTCAAACTGCTGAACTACCGACCTTCCAGCCTGCAGTTCAGCGTCTTAACCACTTGAGCCACCGCAGCAGGACTCATGTGCAATTATCACAGTTTTCTGATAGGCAGAAATTCACTTGGTGAACAGTTCTCCAGTACAGCCTTTTTCAGTTTAAGTTTTGCAAATATGGGGGGAAAGGGAAAGAAAAAAAAAAGAGTGAGAAAAAGGTGGAGAAAATATTTTGCCCAACAAAAGAAAAGCAGTCCAAGGAAACTGTCATTCTTTTGATTTATTAGAATTAATTTTCATTCATTGTCCTTTCTGGAATGGTTTTATAATGATTAAAAATCACATTGTCCAACTAATATAAAAAAGGGAATGTATTTTCTTGCAGTAATTAAAGAAAAAATACAAACGTTAAAAAACAGCCCATAGTTTTGATCTTATTCAGGAAAGCTGATACAAGGAATATAATCCTTTTAAAATATATTATATTTACATCTTGCCCTTCCTTTAGTAAATTCATAGCATTTTACGTGGGGCTCCCAGGCTTTTATCAATTATGCCTGTATCTGTTTAGTTCTGACAATGCTACAGCATTGGGTGCTCCCTTACTGTTAACTGGGTCCAGCTCTTTCCTCAGCAGTTCAATGCTACGGATATCGTCCTGAAATCTAAATTCTAATCAGATATCAAAGTGTAGCTTGAGCCTTTCTTCCCTAGCATCTCATGGGAATTATGTGTGTGTTTACAGAAATAAAGAAAGCCCTCAAAAGTTTTTAAGGTACTAACATTTTCCATCTTTTAAACAACACTTTTGGTCTATATATGAAAACTAATAGGTAGCTACTCTAGCTTAATCAATGCATTATTGTAGGAAATACTTTTCTTATTCAGAATACAACTGGGAAATGAATCACATGATGTTTTTCATAAGTGACAAGGCACATACCTTATGGTTTATTCCTGGATTTGAAATACTGTTTTACTGTTTCCCTGGAGAGGAAATCCAACAGCCTCAGCAGGGGAAAAAACTGTTTTGGATTATCTAATCTGATACAGTGCTTTAAATGTATTCGTTAGAAGAACTATATGCCAACGGAGTTTTATAACTATTGTGTGAGTGTGTGTGTGGGGGGGAATTGCCCATTATAACAAACCACTCATTATAAAGCCACAGTTGAACACCCTTTACTTACTTAATATAGCGGAACAGTAGAGGGCGCCCTTTTAATGTAATTCAGTAGTGAAATGTCAGATATACTTGGACACAAATACACCAAATGTAATTCTCATGCTGTGACTCTCAGGGTTTCTGATTGGAAACACACCTTGTGGGGTGCCTCCATTTCCCCCACAACATCTGAAATATAATTCATTGCTTCAAGCAATTGAGAGCACTGTACTATGGAAATAAAGGTAAAATAAAATATTTACAAATGTGCTAGAACTTACTCAAGTTTCACAGCTGTGTGTTTGAGAAATGACTACTGATTGAATCAGGATATGGAGAACTATAGTAGGCAGTCATCCACATAGAAACACTATGGTGAATATGTGATCAGCACAGTGAGCTGGAATGAGAGTCATTTGCATATGACTGATCTGTGGGAGTACGTGGGGGGATCTCCTGTTGTGAATCATCTCTGCTCTGGCATCTTGAAAAGAATATTTCCTCACTTCTCATCTAAGAACACATTTGGTGATGGGCATTTCCCACTGGAGTGTGGTTGTAAATAGTGTGGAAATGAGTCTCTAGAGATTTCTGAAGATTTATCAGGGTGCCTATATAAATGTGCAAATAACATAGGAGACAGGAAAACAGACAGGAAAACATTTTTTTGTGCTGGCTCCTTGTGGGACTACAGAGTTTGTGTAAACTTGAGGCATACACAGCAATAATCATGGGAACAGGTCAACCTGAGAAACAGTACTGAGGATTTATATGTCCTAACCCACAAGATTACAATGCAGATATATTGTTTTGTCCCTAGAAACGGATATTAACAGTCTAATCAAATGCCTGATGGTTCAGTGTGCACTGCATCCTATCTATCGAAACAGTTATCAAATCAAAGGAGGAGCTGCTACACTACAAATGATTCTGAGTTTCATGCAAGGTTAAAAATGGGACCTTTTCCTGGTGTCACAACAACAGGGTTGCCCTGTCTTAATGACCAAGCTCCTGTGCATTTAATAGCTGTGTGATAGGGAAATGACTTTATTTTATTCCTTTAGGATTTGTATATAAGCATCGCAGGGCAACTGGAAGCAATAGTCAGTGTGTATAACTTTT
Source organism: Gekko japonicus (assembly GCF_001447785.1). Lineage (NCBI taxonomy): Eukaryota > Metazoa > Chordata > Lepidosauria > Squamata > Gekkonidae > Gekko > Gekko japonicus. Next base: position 1,331,688 of record NW_015168657.1, read on the forward strand.
CTTAGCTATTGAGATGGAAAGAACTTCAGATATTGTCTTTCAACCTGTCTGATAAAGATACAGGCTCTGAAGAAGAAAAAGAAGATTCAACCATATTTAGACTGTAGAATATTTTATTACACTTCCAGGGCTCTTTTTGTAGAAAAAGCCCAGCAGGAACTCATTAGCATAATAGGCTACACCCAACAGCAGGAACGCATTAGCATATTGGGCCATACCCCTGAGAGCACAGCTCATTAGCATATTAGGCCGCACCCACATGTTACCAAAAGTGTGGTTATCCAGCCACACCCACCTTTTGCTTGTTATTCTGTTTATCTTGTTTGTTGTCAAAACCCAGGGCCTTTTTTTGTAGCAGGAACTCCTTTGCATGTTAGGCCACACACCCCTAATGTAGCCAATCCTAATGAGGTTCTGCTGTTGGGTGTGGCCTATTATGCTAATGAGTTCCTGCTGGGCGTGGCCAACTTGGGAGCCAGCCAGAACTCCGTTCCTGTGCGTTCCTGCCCAAAAATAGCCCTGCACTTATCTGAATGCAACTAATGTTACCCTTGCTGAACTGCTTAAGTTCGGAGTTTAGTTTCTAGATATTCACTCTTCACTCCTGGAAATTGCCTGTATACATTACTAAGCCCCTCTCTCCCATTACTTTCAATGGCACATGCTCACTGGGACCAAAAAAGCAGAACAAGGCTCTAAAGTAGAGAAAGGAACTCAAGGTAAATCCAATAGGTTTCTGTATGAAAACTGATGTTCTTTAACATTTTGCAATAACTTGTCCTCAGACTTTGCTAAATTGCAAACGAGTAATTAATTTTCCAGCACTTGTTCAGCATACTTTAAAAGTGCAGAGAGAGATAGAGTCTATTAAAATAAAATTAAAATTTTCCAGCACTTGTTCAGCATACTTTAAAAGTGCTGAGAGAGATGGAGTCTATTAAAATAAAGCTTGATGATATGCACCTGCCATTAATGTAGTGTACACTATGCCTCTGACTCATTATACTGATGATTTGGGTGAGAACGAGAGTCATATAGTCAGAATCACTTCAGCACATGCCTGTTCATATGCATAAACTCCTGTGTACCAGATGGCAAAATATAATGACATCTTAAACAGCTAATTGCATAAACCTTGTAATGCAGATAATTGCTGAACCAAAGTACAAGTTAATAATTTCCCACTATAATGCCTGGCTTGAAATTAATCCTCACGGAAAGTTGTGACAATCCTCATACGCTAAAGTTCACCAAGCAGTAATTAAAACTAGCACTCAAATAATTTGATTTCCAAACCTTCAATTATGACTCGGCAGACTCACTTGTGAGAAACTAGGCATGATTGCAACATTGTTTCAGGTTCTTTCTTGACAAATAGTCCAAGGTTCTCTACCATGCAAGGATACTGCTGCTGGGAGAACAAATGTTTTATATCCATTCAGAGAGGGCTCCTCCGTACACCAAGTTTCCTGCCTGGGAATTATGTCAAAATTGGAAATAAACTCAATAGAGCTAGTCTCCCTTATTCTACAGTGCCAACCCCTTAGGTTCCATGATACTAATGAAAAGACCTGATTTTCTCTGAGGTTCTCTATGGGTTCTCTGTGGATTGACAAATTATGCCAATAAAGGCTAACTAACGTGAACTTGAACTGCTCCTGTTGAAAAATACACCTCCATCAGGATTCTTCTAAGTATAGCAGCATCAAGAGGGATGCATGTTGAGCATCTGGGCATTGAAACAGCATTTTTCAATGGAGATTTGTCTGAGGAGATCTACATGGAACAACCAGAAGGTTTTCAAGGAAAAGGAAAAGAGAATCTTGTATGCAAACTTAAAAAGAGCTTCTATGGACTTAAAGAAGATGCCAGAGCTTGGAACAAGAAATTAACTATGCTGCTACAAAATCTAAACTTTCAGCAAGGAAAGGCAGAACCCTGCCTATTCTCGAGACTAAAGGATGGACAGTATCAGTATGTGCACACGTACGTTGATGACCTGACTTTATGATGCCAAAACAAGGAAGATATGCAAGAAATTGCTGAGAACTTAAACAAAGAGGTGGAAGTGAAACGTCTGGGAGAAGTTCAAATTGAATTCAAATGGAAAGGACTGAAAATGGAAGCTTTCTCCTTAACCAAAAGCACAAAGTTTTAGACCTTGCTGAATCCCTGGGCCTAAAGGATGCTAAAGGAGTTAGTACTCCACTTGAACCAGCTTTCCTCAGATTTAAGGATGGAGTGTTTCTTGAGAGCACTCAACAATACAAAGAAGCAATTGACAGAACGTACATATCTCAACAAAGTGTCCAGACCTGACATATCTGCAACTCCGGTTTGGGGGGGGCGGGGGGTAGGCAGATCTGCTCATCCCCCCCTGCCAGTAAACTAAAACACTCCAGTGGAACCTTTAATACCAAGTTCTATTCAGGTACCAGCTCTGGCTTCTCTGCGAGGGCAGATCTACTCATTCCCCCCCCCCAATAGCCAGTAAACCAAAACAGTCCAGTGGCACCTTTAAAACCGAGTTTTATTCAGGTACAAGCTCTCCCTCCTCTGTGAGGGCAGATTTCTCTCCCCACCCCCAGCTATCAATCCAAAACAGTCCAGTGGATCCGGAGCGGTGGGTGCTGTCTTCTGTCACACGTCCGGTGATGTCAGGGGGTGTGGCCTTCTGACACATGTCTGGTGATGCCAGGGGGTGTGGCATATGCTAGTGAGTTATGCTAATGAGCTCCTGCAGCTCTTATTCTATGAAAAGACCACTGACTGAAACACAGTAAAGAGACTGGCTAAATATCTCAAAGGAACAGCTGACCTGAAAGTAAAGATCTCAGCTTGTTACAACCCAAGACTGATTAGATACATGGATGTTGACTGGGGTGAAGACAAATCTGACTGCAAATCAACAAGTGACTACCTGTTCTACAGAAACATCTTGATTAGCTGGACTAGTCAAAAACAAACTCTACCTGCAAAATCGACTTCTGAATCTGAATACATATGTGCCTGAAATACCTGCAGTGAATTTGAATGGATCATCTGTCTATTGAAAGACTTTGGTGTTGATGAGCCTGAACCAATAACCTTGTTGGAAGACAATCAAGCCTGCATAGCCTTATCAAAGAGTGAAAGCATCAAGGCAAGAAGCAAGCACATCACTGTCAAATATAATTCTGTGAGAGAGATGCAACAAGGACAGATTGAACTCAAATATTGTCCTTCAGAAGAGATAGTTGCTGATCTCCTCACCCAGCCCCTCACCAGAGGGAAGCTTGACTACCTGCGCAAGAAACTGAGCCTTCATGACTTCAGTGTGTGACACTTGAGACGGGATATTGGAATATATAAGTGTCTTCACTTGTGTCATGAAAGAATTAATCTGTTGTTTACATTTACAAATGTAGCTAGTTATCATAGAGCCAATTAGAGTCCCTGTAGAAGTTCTCACTTAGTAGTTTTAATGAGGTGGTCTGAGATTCCCTAATGGTTAATCAGCTTTATTGAGGGTACTACATTTTTTAGTCACATACTCAGTTTGGGGAAACTTTCTCTTTCTTTGATCTAGAGACCACAAGGGTTTTAGCCAAGATGGTGTTTAGATCAGGAGAAGTTAGTTAGACTGTTTATACTTTATTGTTTTAGACTGTTTATACTTTATTGTTTTACAATCCCAATGTAACTCTTCTTTTTATTTTATTTCTGGTAAAATTTTCTTAATAAACAAACACACAAGACTATGTGCTGCCTTTATTCTGCTGTGCCTTTGTCACTCTGCTAATTTTCCCAACAGGTTTCTTCCATTATACTAGGTCTTCTTTACAGGAAACACACCATCATTTCACATGTCTTATTCTACAAATGCTATCATCCTTAACAGAACATTTGATGTTTATTTTATGACACTCATGTTTTTTTTTTTTGTTATCGTGGTAGTTGCACAGTGGGAATGCAAAACAGCATGTTTGCCAGTGAGTTTTTCATACTGGCATCACATGTTCTATTTGTGTTGGGTGAAACCCTTTGCTGCCTTTGAGTAATGCTTGGATGCAAAGCTTGTTGGTATTGCAGGTCTGAATGGCATGCTGCAAAGGACAGAAACATACTCACGAGAAGTCACTTCATTACCACTGATGAAATCGCAAATTAAATATTGCTATCTTGAGTGGTGAAAGCTCAAAATAACCACAGTGTTTGTGAGTACATAAGAAATGAAGGGGAGAAATACATCAATGTTGGTGCTGCTTTAACACTAGGTATATTGATAGGGCACAGTATACATAAAACCAGTGCTGTAGAATCACAGGTGTGAGAAGTGAATGAAACCCTGCAGAGAGCAAGCACCTTGCTGGTTTGAATCAGTAACACCAACTGCATTCATGAAAACTTTATATGTCTTTGTGGAATCAGGCTTCTAATTAGTTCCTGAGAGAACCTTCTACATCACCTGCTACTGACCCTGTACATAGACTGTGTATACACTTTGTTAAAAAAGAAAAGAAGAGAGAGAGAGAGAGAGAGAGAGAGAGAGAGAGAGAGAGAGAGAGAGAGAGAGAGAGAATAATTTTTAAAAATCAACGTTTGCACCAAGGGGACCCTAATTCTGTCCTATAAAAAGCTGAATTTTGCAACCAATACAAATTATGCAAATCAAGCAAATATGCATATATTTTCTTATGTTGGATAATTAATTCTGATTTCCTAGTTATGGGGGAGGAGAAATAAAGGGTGTGGAAGTCTTGCCCCCGGTCTCTGGAAATCTTGTGCAGTGTACCTTCAAAGTGTCTTTAAAGAAAATTAAATTTAAGAGCTGCCATCAACTTAATTCTGCACTTGAACAGAGTTAGCAGTGAATTGTGGAATACACACTAGCTCTAGTAATTGTCCTGCCAATCAGTTTGTCAGGCTTGTTTAGATTTAAACTCCATTTAGTTTACATGCTGAGTTCAAACCCTTCAGTCTGATACAATTGCAATTTTATACTCTGCATTAGTAGCATTCAAATTACCTGCATGTAGGGATATTAGCTTTAAAGTAGTGTCTCAAATATTATTTTCTTTCAATATATACAAGGGCTAGGTTTACACATGATTTGGTGCTAAGGGAAAAATTATTGTGCTCACATGGACCCTATCCTGTCCCTTGTGTGTATGAAGTCAATAGTAACTTCTGATTTATCAGTTAGTGACTCTGAGTTTACAACACTCTAGTACAGTTATGGGTCTAACACTCTTAAGATGCAGACAAGAAAAGTGTGGTAAGTTTCTGATCGAAAATTCAGAACTTTATATTAGATTTCCTTCCAGTGGAAACTGGCATGAAACAATCCAAGCCCTGACATCACCCAGTGTTTGAGAAACTGAGTTCTGTCTAATGTCTAAAACTGCTATTTAGAACACAAACAAGAAATAAGGACAGTGAAAATGAGGTAGCAAGAGAGAAACTTGCTTCCAGGGTAATCAGGGCAGTCCTATGTGTTGGGTTGCACTGGATGGCCCTGTTTTACAGCCTAAATTTTGGGTTCCCCAAAATGGTACCCTTTTTGCAAACAGTCTCTCCTTCTTCCAGCTCTTTACCTTAACGTTACTCTTCCCTGAATAAAAACACAAGGGCATTGAAAATTTTGCTTTCTGTAAAGCAACAAAGGTATTGGAGTGTTTTAGTTTTCACAATTCTCACACATTTTTTTAAAAAGAGGATTAGATAATACATGTGTTTTTAAAAAATAATTCCAGCCCACAGCTCTCTAGTTATACACCAGAAGCAGAAACTCTGGCCCTGTTCATACGAGGCGTTTTGGGCCGGGAGGGGGACGGAACAGGGGCGGAGCAAACGGGCGCGATCCCATGGCAACATCTGGGAATCGTTGCCTGCCCGTCCCTGTTCCGTCCCAAACGCCGATACCGCGCAGCAAAAAAACACCACCTACCTAGGTGGTTGTATCCCCTGAAGCGGCTCAAGGTGGGCCGTGGGATCGGCCGGCGCGTCCTTGCGCCGCAGCATTTTGCCCCCCAGCCGTACTGCGCATGCTCGAAGCATGCGCAGTTCGGCAGCCTCCCCCTCCCATCGGACTCTTGCTCCCCGGCATCTGATCGTGCCGGGGAGCGATGCGCCGCGGCTGAGGGGATCCGTGGGATCCCGCCGCGGCGTCTCAAGTTCGGTGCGGCTCTGATTAGCTGCGTTTCAGCCGTCCCATGTGGCAGGGACCATAGATGGACACATGGTGCTTTTCTGCTCAACACCTACCCTATTAGTTTCAATGGCAGGTATATCTAGTGCATGTACGATTTTCCCCTCTGCTGGAAGGGAACTGAAAGCTTGCCCATGCAAGAACGCAGTGTGGCCTATATTTAGCCTTTTGCAAGTTATGAGTGAACACTGGCTTGAAGTCTCTGTGAGTTTCCTGAGGTAATTTCTACCATTTAGGCTGCAGTGATATAACATATGGAATTAAAGCATAGCGGTGCCCATGTATTTAAATCCCAATGATTTCAATAGGATTTAGGTCTAGTTTTCATGTTACACTAGTGATGAGAATGCTGTGGGAATCCCAAACTACTCCACATGGTTAACTTCTTGCACTGAAAGGTATTGATATAATTCCATTTGAATGCTACTATGATGAGCAAATCCATCTGAAATGAAGACCTACTGAGGTTCTAATCATCTGAGAATATGAGGGTAAAAACAGGTGTTTATTTATGCAAAACAGTAACTGAAAGGAGTCCATATGGTTTGGGATTGTAGTGACATTCACAGCTCCCATATAATGTGGACATTTGGCCTTAACCATTCAAAAGTGGGATGCTCGGGTTAGTCACAGTCAATTTCTTTATTTCTACTTCCCAGACCATGTTCATCCCAAAGCACTAATTACAGTTGGAAATCTTGTCTGACATTTGTTTGGCTTGTATGTTGCTTTTTGGTGGAATTATATTCCCAAGGCTGTATATGAGAGGAGCAAAATCTAACATTGCTTTTTCCTTTCACACCTGATCACAAAAAGCAGAAAGGTCTCTGTTTAACCACAGCATTCCTTAGCACTCCTATTAATCCTGGCCATTGAAGCTTCCTCTCTATAGGCACAGGCTAGTTTATGCAATTCCCATTGGGACTATTCACTTCTCCATATGTGCAAGCGACTCCCATTAATGCCGGTCAATAGGAGTTAACGCATGAGTACAGACAGGAGAATAGGCCCCTGGCTGTGCTCTTGACTAAATGCTTATAATTTGGATCCAGATCACTTATTGTTAAAAATCACAAAATTAAGAGAGGCTGCCTGACATAGTCCCTTGTGCTTGAATATTTGTACAGGTGGCTTGCAAAGGCAACAAAATTAATGTTTGGGACAACAGCAAGGTAGCCAGAGCACTGTATGAACAAGCATGTCTGCGAGAGTCTTTATTTGTTTTTTGTTTTTTCAGTACTGGACATACCACAGTACAGAATATTGTGTCAAGTGCAACACTGACAACACAAGTTGTTTTTCAGTGTAATCCTAAACAGAGTTATACAATTAGTTGCATTTGTTACTGCTCTCCAGGGACAGTAGCTATTTATTGTATATAAGAAAGTTGTCCATTTTAAGGATAGATCATAGGTTCAAAATCATAAGTTCAAATATTAGAAACAGTGTACTGCTGTGTTTGGGTCACCATATGTTGTTGAAGTTGTAAATAAAATTAAGTCTTTTCCCCACTGTTTAAACCTAGTTGACTGGATGTTTAGTGTTTCAGAGAAAATATCACACATACCAACCTTGATGGCTATGACCAGTGAAGTTAGTTAATTATGGCCCCTGCCACACGGGGGAAAAAGTACGGCCAAAGTGCGGCTTTTTAAAGCCGCACCAAAAGAAACATGCGGCGACGGGATCACATAGATCCCCTGAGCCGCCGCGCAGTTCCTCCCCAGCATGATCAGATGCGGGGGGGGGGGAGATACTGAAGGGAGAGCGAGGCTGCCGAACTGCGCATGTGTGCACGTGCACAGTTCGGCCGGGAGCCTGGATTGCTCCGAATGACGGGCTCGGCGGCGATCCCATGGCCATGCTTGCTGCGGTGCTTCAGGTAAGTCCTCCTCTATAGGAGGTTCTTTTTTGCAGCAGCTTTTCCGGGTTTAGGAACGGATCGGGGATGGTTGCGTGCCGCTTCCCAGATGTTGCAGTGAGATCGCGCCCGTTTGCTGCGCCCCCGATCCGTCCCTTTCCCGGGCCAAAATCTTCTGTGTGACCGGGGCCTATGTGGTGACAGTGAATAAGGGGAAGAAGGGAGAACTAAGCCAGCTGGGCTGGGAGAAAGAACCCAGGAGACAGCTGCTGAGAAGGTGAGGGTTTTTTTGCCTTTCCCAAGCTGCTAAACTACTGGGGAGCATTAACTGAGGCTTCTTTTGTGAGAAGACAGATTTTGAGGGTGAGTGAGTGCTTGCAACCTGCTAGACAGTGAAGTTTTTGTCCGGGTCTGTTTGGGTGTTTTGTCTGGTCTATTGCTCATTGAGCAAAGTCTGTTTGCCTGGAGCTGATTGCAGGCCCCACCCTCTGCTGTTGCTCCTGGGAGGTGGGGGCTATGGGCCCCTGAACTGTAAGGCTCCTCCAAGGCAGAGGTGTTACAGTCAAAGGGCTTTTGGCCTGTGACTCCTAGCCTGGGCATCAAGCCTGAGGACCCTGCATCACACTAGATATCTTTAAACCACTAACCAGTTATGAAGGTAGAAAGCCAGAAGAGGAGTAGAGGCTATCCAGTGTTTTGCAGAGAGTGCCACATATACATTACCTGGGTGGAAATAGTGGGTGTGTGCTTGCTGCATGGAGTTCATGGCTCTCAGGGAGCAGGTTCATTCCCTGGAGGCTAGGGTTGCCAACCTGAAGAAGCTGAGGCAGAGAGAGAGGTTTGGGGAAGAAAGCCTTAAGGACTTACCAGAACAGTCCCACTCCTGTGCTGACTGCTCTTCTGCTGTTGTGGAGAGTGAGGGTCTCGAGGTTGGAGGGCATCAGTCTGAGGAGGAGGGATGTGATCCCTTAGAAGGAACCCTTTCCTTGGGCAATGGACTGATATCCTCTCATACCAAGGATAGCTCTGGGGCTGGGGAGAAGTGGGCTTCTAGTAGGGGGTGATTCGATCATTAGGAATATAGAGACTGGGGTCTGTGACCGGTGTGTCACATGGTGACTTGCCTGCCTGGTGCAAAGGCTACAAACATCACACACAATCTAGATAGGTTAATAGTGCTGGGGAGGAGTCAGCAGTCATGGCACACATTGGCACCAATGGCATTGGGAAATGTAGTCATATAGTTCTGGAGGAAAGATTTAGCTCACTAGGCAGAAAGTTAAAGACCAGGATCTCAAAGGTAGCATTCTGAGAGGTGCTGCCAGCTCCACATGCAGGGCCAGCTAGACAGGCACAGATCCAGGAGGATGGGTTTAGATTTGTTTGACACAGGGGAACATTCTGGGACTATCTGAACCTGTACAAAAGAGATGGGCTTCACTTGAACCAAAAGGGAACCAGGCTGCTTGCGATTAATATCAAAAAGGTGGCAGAGCACCTTTTAAATGAATTCTGTGGGGGGAAAGCCGACAGGAGGTGGGGAGCCTCCAGTTCTGGACAAGTCAGTCCAAAGGGATGATTGCGTAAACACTCTGGGTAATATCGATAGGAGTGTAATAGAATTTAGGAATGAGGGCATGATGGCCTTGTGTGGTGACTAAGGGGCCAAGGGAGGCGAGGGTTACTGGAGAGGGAAACACATTATAGATTTCTATATATGTCAATGCTAGAAATCTCCGAGCCAAGATGGGGGAGCTGGAGTGCTTTGTGTTCAAAGACAATTTAGATATAGTAGGCATCTCAGAAACATGGTGGAATGGGGAAAATCTATAGGATACAGTCATTCCTGGGTATAAGCTCTATAGGCAGGACAAGGAGGGATGGGTTGTTGTTGCATTGTACATGAAAGATGACATAGAATCCAATGGATTAAAAACATCAGGGGAATTAACTCCCCAACAGAAGTGAAATGAGTGGAAATACTGGGCCCTAAGAGTTACTTAGAAGTGGAGGTGTACTATCACCCACCTGATCAAAACTTTCAGGCTGATCTTAAGATGGAGAAAGAAATAAGGGAGGTGACTAAAGTAGATAATGTTATCATACTGGGAACTACTCTCACATTGACTGGATAAACATGTGCTCAAGTCATGCCATAGAAATGAGATTCCTAGACATCATAAATCACTGTGCACTGGAACAATTGGTCACAGAGCCAACCAGAGGGGTAGTGAACTTGGACTGGGTTCTGAGTGGGTCTCAAGACCAGGTGAGAGATGTAGAGATTTTTACACCAGTTGGGAACAGTGAACACAATGTTATTAAGTTCAGCATTCAGGCCAATGGAAGGTTACCCCTAATGTCCAAAACTGTAACATTTGATTTCAAAAGAGGGAAATTAGGCATGCATAAAGATATTTTGAGGAGTGGGTTACTAAAAGCATCAAGACAAACAATAAAAATACATCCAGAGCAGGAAACCAGACAGAGAATCAGTGGAGTCTTTGGATGACAAGGGAAAAAAGGGACTGCTAAAGGAAGATGGGTTGATGGCAGGGAAGTTCAATGACTATTTTCTTTCTGTGGTCACTGTGGAAAGTGTAGGGCATGTATCCATGCCACAGCCCCTATTTTCAGGAAGGGAGTCTGAAGAACTGAGAGAAATTGAGATGACCAGAGATAAAGTTCTAGACCTATTGGGGAAATCCATCTACCTGTCTGTCTGTCTGTCTGTCTGTCTGTCTGTCTGTCTGTCTGTCTGTCTGTCTGTCTGTCTGTCACTAAATTCAGCCGCTGTACTAGAAGACTGGAGAGTAGCAAATGTTACATCAATTTTTAAAAAGGCATCCAGAGGGAAACTAGGAAATTACAGGCCAGTTGGCCTAATGTCTGTCCCAGGTAAATTAGTAGAAAATGTAATCAAAGATAGACTTGTTAGGCATGTAGAGGGACAAAGGCTCTGGAGGGAAAAACAGCATGGCTTCTGCAAAGGGCAATTCTGCCTAACCAACCTTTTGGAGTTTTTTGAGGGTGCGTTCAGATGGCTCTTTAGATCTGTGTGAGGCATGAGAGCCTCATGGATTTAAATGTAATGTCCAGACATCAACATCTGGGAAATGTCTGTCTTCCATGAGCATCCCATTTTGCCGCACTTCAGAGCTGTACTAAAAAGGTACTAGTTAAAATCTGGAGTTTTCGGTTCCGATGGGCCAATCGCGGGCTTTCCCCTATCTGATCGTTCCAGCGCGCAATTAAAAAATGATGCCCATTTGGGATGGTCTGATGTCAGACCATCCCGAACAGGCACCATTTAAAAAAAACCTTGATTCTGCACATACACAGATAAACAAGGCCGCAATATCATGCCTATGCACATGTGCCCACTGTGTGTGCCTCCTTCAGTGGACACCATCTAGACAATCCACAGCGGAAGTAGTGTGCGGTAAGGTGATTCCCCCGGGGGATGTCTGGTTGTGTGAGGACAGATTTAAAAGATCGGGATCAAATTTGAGCAGGCATAATGGCAGGATTATCTGCCTGTCTGAACACACTCTGAGAAAGTGAACAAGAATGTAGACAATGGTGAGCCAATAGACATTATATACTTGGAATTTCAAAAGGCTTTTGACAAGGTCAGGCCTCGGTTCCTGCCGGAGCCTCACCAGCCATCAGTCGGGCCATGAAGAGCAAGCAGCAGACAGGTAAGTTCAGTGCGGAGCCGCCCCCCACCTTTTTCAGGCCCTGTGCTGGAGCGCCAGACCTGAAAAATGGCCTGCGGAGCCCCCCCACCCTCGCTGCCATTTTCAGGCCATGCACCGGAGTGCCGGGCATGAAAAACAGCCTGCAGAGCCCCCCCACCCGTGCCGCCATTTTCAAGCCCTGCGCCGGAACGCTGGGCCTGAAAAATGGCCTGCGGAGTTGCCCTCCGCCCTCGCCACCGTTTTCAGGCCCTGCGCCAGAGTGCTGGGCTTGACAAATGGCTTGCAGAGCTGCTCCCCGCTCTCGCCGCCATTTTCAGGCTCTGTGCCGGAGCGTTGGGCCTGAGAAATGGCCTGCGGAGTTGCCCTCCGCCCTCGCCTGTTTTCAGGCCCTGCGCCGGAGTGCTGGGTTTGAAAAATGGCTTGCGGAGTTGCCCCCCGCTCTCGCCGCCATTTTCAGGCCCTGTGCCGGAGTACCAGGCCTGAAAAATGGCCTGTGGAGCCCCCCCTCCACTGCCATTTTCAGATGCTGGATGAGGAGAGATGGTTTCTACCCACGCATAATTTCCCCCATCAGAACCATCAGCATTGGAAGGGAAAACAGATAGGCAAAATATGTTTGCCTGTGTCCCCCCCTTTTCTAGGGGGGCTAATAGAAGTATGGTGAGAGCCAGGGTGGTATAGCAGTTAGTGTCAGTTAGTGTCAGCTCTCAGCTCTGTTGTATTGCCTTCAATCACAAAGAGACAGATCAAGGTTCTCTGCTTCCTTTTTTAAACGTAAGAATACAATCCGACCATAGCAAGAGCTACTCTGTCTTTTCCCCCCAATAGCTGTCTGATGTTTTAAACAGAGAGCTTATCATCTTGTTCCTGATCTCGACTGACTTTTGAGTAAGCAGGTTGGGCTGAGAGAGTTGCTGGAAGTCCAGGGGATGCGGCTCCATAGACGTCCACGGGGAGGGATCAGGGCTACTGGAGCCTTTTCTGTTCCTCCTCCACCCGTGTCAGGGTGAGGGCTGAGAAGGCTGCAGGCTGCTGCTCTGTCTAATTCTGCTGTGGGAGATCTTGCTGGCGAAAAAAACCAGCCTGAAAGAAAAGCTATTAAATGTGTGATCCTATGCATTCTGCATAGAGAATATCTTTGCACAGGGTTGTAAAAAGGTAAAGGTAAAGGTTCCCTTGCTCGAAAGCCAGTCAAATCCGACTCTAGGGTTGCGGTGCTCATCTCCGTTTCCAAGCTGAAGAGCCAGCGCTGTCCGAAGACATTTCCGTGGTCATGTGGCCAGCATGACTAAACACCAAGGCGCACGGACGCTGTTACCTTCCCACTGAAGTGGTACCTATTTATCTACTTACAATTTCTTGCTTTCGAACTGCTAGGTTGGCAGTAGCTGGAACTAGAGACGGGAGCTCACTCCGTCATGCGGCACCCGGGTCTCGAACTGCTGAACTACCGACCTTCCACAGCCTACAGTTCAGCGTCTTAACCACTTGAGCCAATTATAGTATTAGTTATTAGTCAAATATCTTGTAGTTTTAGGTTTATATTAACAGAGTAAAGAATATGATGCCTAATAAAATATTTGGGAATGGGTTTGAAAGCTTTGTTGTAAACAAGTCTGGTGGCCCACTTAGCAGACACCTGTGGTAAGTACTTTGATACACCTGTGTTAAGAACTTTGATAATACAACTGTGAAGCAGTTCAGATGGAGAATGGGAGTTCTAAAAGAAACACAGGCAACTGCAATTGGCATTTAGGAATATCTAAGCTGAAGGCACTCCCAAAGAGCATCTAAAAAGAATGGCACTTTTTGGTTTCAAAACTTTTTGACAATTTAATGTTTTCACATGAGACTGTTTTTTAAATTCAGCACAGCAGTAGAGTTCCTTAAGATGCAAAACAATTACTATTACATGTGGGTGTTAGGTGATTTTAGGCAGACAACCACCAAGTTGAGTCTGCAAATGCAGCCATGCAAGTCTATGCTGTTAGTACTGTTCCCCTGGAGAATTGACAATGTTCAGCAGCCTTGAAAATAACATATCCTCTGTGATCCAATTTCTTTCACTCAAAGGTGCTTAAATACTTCATTAGCTATAGGTACTGCCTGTCCCCCCTTTCCCCATTTGATTGACTGGAGAATGCTAAATGGGATTGTTATTTGGATTTTGCAAGTAGAGGGAACTTCAGTCAATATGGAGTCAAACTAAAGACTATAACCTAAGGCTCAAACATAATGTTTTAACAAGTTGACTCTGTGTTCCTGGACCTGTCTTGTGTTCCCTGCAGGTTGACTTGAACAGGTGATTCTGTAATCAGTATCTGACAAAAGGAGCACTGACTCTCAAAAGCTCAAAATCTTGTTGGTCTCTAACATTTCGTAAACCCCCAGCTGGCCACTATATGTGTCTAGATTAGTCACTCCCAACTTTTTTTGGTATAGTGATCCACATGCCCAAATGTATTTGGTATGGTGAACCTCTTGAGGGGAAAAAAAGAGCATGCCCAAATCAATAAAACTGCAAAAGTCTGGGACCCACACACTTCATGACCCACTTTTTGGTTGGGACACACAGGCTGGGAAATGGTGCTCTAAATAACTGTGTTAGACTTGATGGATTACAAATTGTGTCATATACAAATGTAACTCTTATTAGGGTTATGACAACACAGTAAGCACCAGTCATAGTGAAATGTGGATCTTCAATAACCTTTAAATATGGGTCAGTAGTAATCATTCCTGTACTTTTAGGCAGAAATAAGGTAAGGAGTCTTCAACAGGTGGAATCTATGACACATTCAAAATAGAGAATTTGTGAGGTCAGGCCATGCCTGTAATGTAATAGCTAATGTATGTTGACTAGAAATATGCAGTTGGACACTAAATGATCAAAATCCAAATGAACCTACACTGTTCATTAACACTTGAAGACTAAACATCCAAATGAAATCACCTCTAACTTTGGACTACAACCAACTAGGCCACTTTTTCACATCTGAAGCTGCTCTTGGTTTCCATTTCCTATGCTGTTTTCACTTTTTGTTCCCCTGAGACAGTGAGGGTGAGCAGGATGGGCAGCAAAGGGAGACAGAGGTTGTCAACTGCAGGGTAAGAAATTCCTGGAGATTTGGGGGTGGACTCTGGGGACGGTGGGGTTTATGCGGGAGGGACCTCAATGGGGTATAACACCATAGAGTCCACCCACCAAAGCAATAATTTTCTCCAGGGGATCTGATCTCTGCAGCTGTAATTCTTAGTTGTAGAGCAGCTGTAATTCTCAGAAATCTCCAGGCCACACTTGAAGGTTGGCAACCCCAGTTAGCACAGTGAATTCTTTCCCTTCTCTGCCCAGCCATCCATAAAATAGCATGTCAAGCCACACATGGCAATGTCTGAGCGGGGGATTCCAGTGCTCCTGGGGAGGGGAAAGTACAGCGGTGGGGTCAGGCAGGGAATGAAGGGAAGGGGGCAGAGAAATAGGAAAGTTTGGCCCCCTTCCAGCCTGCGCCCCATCCCAAGGGATGCCAGCAGTGGGGCTAGGATGATGAACCCCCCTCCAACATTGCTGTTGTGCAACGCCAAGTCTATCAATAATAAGACCATGATCCTCCGGGACTTTGTGCAAGAACAGAAGGCAGACCTGGCGTGCAGGATGGGGAGATGGTAGTTCTCTCCCAGCTTGCCCCTCCTGGGTTCTCGGTCCTTCACCAATCATGGACTTGGGGGCGGGGGGGAGGAGTGGCTATATTCATTCGGGAGGCTTACTCCTTCAGAGCGCTCCCGTTGCCTAAGATCAAGGGCATTTAGTGTGCTGGCCTGGTGTGGGAAGCCAGGGAGAGTGTGGCAATTTGGCTAGTGTACTGACTGCCTAACACTCCGGCCAACAGCCTACTGTCCCTGATGGAGGCCGTCTCAGGCTGGGCATTGGAGCACCCCAGACTCATGGTCCTGGGTGATTTCAACGTCTATGCCGATGACGTGACCTCCAGTGAGGCAGCGGACCTGGTGTCGTCCATGGTGGCACTAGGACTCTTCCAATATGTAATGACCCCACAACTGGGCTGGGCACACGCTCGATTTGATTTTTGCGGTGGGGGTAACAGTGGACTGAGTTACTGCTTTGGCAGTCCCATGTTTGGACCACCATGCCCTTAGGGCATGCCACCCTGACCCTGTTTAGGCGGTGAGCGCATTTTTGCTCACCCACAGAGCCAGATAGACCCGATGTGGCTTCGGATGGCTCTAAAGGATCCGATGCCCCATGGCGGCTCGTTGGATGAGCTTGTGGAGGACTGGCATAGCCGGCTTTCTGCAGCCATCAATGAGATCGCTCCCCAGCACCATCTGTGCCCTCGCTCCAAGCTCGCTCCTTGGTTTACCCAGGAGCTGCGGCTTATGAAGCAAGAGAGGAGACGGCTAGAGAGACGATGGTGTCGCGCCCACGATAAAGCTACAAGAGCATCTTATAGGACGTTTATGAGATCCTACAAGATGGCAGTCAAAGCTGCGAAGAGAGATTTCTATGCGGCGGTGATTGCATCTGTGAGCTGACGCCCAGCCCAATTGTTTAGAATGATTCGGTCTATAACAGCTCTGCCGCAGGGCAGACCAAACACTAGGGAATTGGATATTGGCTATGAGGCATTTGTGAGCTATTTCATGGATAAAGTCTTGTTGCTCTGCCACGACCTCCCCGCCACAGTTGAAACAGTGAGCAAGTGCGAGGCCCCAAGCATGTCTTCAGCTTTGGTTTTAGATCATTTCAGCCCACTCAGCCTGGAGGAAGTTGACAGATTGCCCAACCACATGCAGCCTTGATCTGTGCCCTTCCTGGCTTATCAAAGCTGGCCATGAGGGGTTCCAAGGTGTTCTGAGGGAAATTATAAACAAGACCCTCTTAGAGGGACTGTTTCCGGTGGCACTCAAGAAAGCGATGGTCCGCCCGCTCTTAAAGAAACCATCACTGGACCCGGCCAAATTGGCTAATTACCGACGATCTCCAATTTGCCCTACTTGGGCAAATTAATTGAGAGGGCAGTGGCAATACAGTTACAGGGCTTTATGGATGAAACTTCCACAATCGATCCCTTCCAGTCCAGCTTTCGTCCGGGACACGGGACGGAGACGGCTCTGGTCGCTCTGACTGACAATCTTCGGAGGCATCTGGATCGGGGTGGCTCGGCAGTACTGTTGCTGTTGGACCTGTCGGCTGCATTCAACACGGTTGACCATCAATTGCTGCTCCGCCGCCTTGCCGACATGGGAATACAGGGGCTTGCTTTACAGTGGCTTGCTTCCTTTCTCCATGGTCAGGGACAAAGGGTGGAGCAACAGTCCAGCAGACACCCGCTGGAGTGCAGAGTGCCCCAAGGGGCAGTGCTCTCCCCAATGCTATTTAGCATCTACATGCGCCCCCTTCCCCAGATTGCCTGGAGTTATAGGCTGGGGTGCCATCAATACACTGATGACATCCAGCTCTATCTGATGCTGGGCAGCCAGTCGAACTCCAGTCCTGGAGATCTGGACTGCACGTTACAGGCTATTAAACATAAAATGGAACAGGCAAGAGCCATCTATGCCATCCTGAACTCCTTGGCAAAAGTGGCGGGGTAAAATTGTAATAGATTTGATTTCATTTAATACAGTGTTAATGTGAATGTGCAGAGTTTAGTATCCCTCACTAGGGCCACAACCAGTGTTCCCTCTAAGCTGAGTTAGTGTGAGCTAGCTCAGTCTTTTAGACTTCAGCTCACAAATTTTTGTCTTAGCTTGGGAAGGATGGTTCCAGAGCAAACTAATTTATGCAGTAGCCGAATCGCTCACTCACAACTTTAATGCCAGTAGCTCACAAAGTAGAATTTTTGCTCACAAGACTCCACAGTTTAGAGCATTGACCACAACCCATGCCCCCTTTATTTTTAGTGACAAATAAAATAAACACTCATAAACTGAAATTAAGGAGTACCAATGCACTTGGATAGTGTAATGGACAGTAAATGGCAAATGCTTTAACCCAATCTGAAAACCTTGAGTGACAGGGGATTCAAATGGAATTCTACAGTTCAGAGTGGCAGTTAAGAATGACAGCTGAGAGTGGAGTGAGAACAGTGAAGGACAGTTAAGTAGAGTGAGAGGCTCATGGAGGATCCTGAATTAGGGAAGTGGGATGAGTAGCCCTTCCCTAAGGGAAATAGCTCCTAGTAAGAGGGGGTGATCCCTATCAAGTGGTTAAGAAGGAAAATTGTAACTTGTGTGAATGTTCCTGCCTTTACAAACTTAAGTGTTTTGAGATAAAGAAGCTTATGCTTGTTTATTTAAGCAGCGACTGCCAAAAGATCTCTCTCTATTGTTTTAAAGACTTGTTTGTATAACAAACTAGCCTGATATCCGTGCTTCGCTACAGTATTTAACTTCTGTAAATCCAGTTATAATACTGATGATGTGAAATTTGAAATGTGACATTTGTTGTAGGAATTCTAACTGAGAAGATTGTAGTGTAAGAAATGAAGTGAGACATACGTACTTTCCCCCCCTCTACTGAAGGACCTCTCTCTAGACCACACTGGTGGTTCTGCCCTCAGGTGCTAAGATCACCAGGCTGCTTGATCAGCTCACTCTGGAGCAGGCCACATAGAACTGTCCATTTAAGAAGCAGTCGTCTGTTAAGTCAGCTCCTGCTACCTTCCACGAAAGCAATAGCCTCTCTACTTGTGCTCCTAGATTGTTTTGCTCATATGGAGACTGTGTTGTTCTGAGCACCTCAGGGTGATCTTGCTGGTACTTGGCCTGCGCAACTCAGTGCTCTGCAGGAGTACTATGTGCAAATGTCTTTGCCACATTCCTAAGTTGCCTCCTCTTGGCGCTGCCTGTCCAGTGTAGGAGGGGGAGGGGGAGGGGGAGGAGTATTAAAAGCTACTATGGAGGTGCGGCTGGCAGGATCACTAAGGCATTACTGCTGGGGTGGGCTCCCTCGTGGCTTTAAGCACCCTGCGACCACTGCTGCACCTGACAGACAACCACCTGTTAGGTGTAGGAGGTGGGGGGAGTGTGTTGGAAGCCATCAGAGAGGCTGGGCCAGCAGAATCGCTAAGGTGATCCTGCTGGGGTGGTGTCCCTGATGGATTAAAGTACCCTGGCCCTGCTCCTACACCTGACAGACACCCATCTGTCTGGTGTTGGGGGGGTTGTATTTAAAGGCATTGGAGAGGCTGGACCAAGAGCAGGGCTAAGGCAATCCTGCTGAGCAAACCTCCCCAGCGGCTGTAAGCATCCCACCTCCTCTCCTACACCTGACAGGCAGCTGCCTGTCCAGTGTAGGAGGGGGAGGGGAAGGAGTATTAGAAGCCATTGTGGAGGCAAGGCTGGCAAGATCACTAAGGCGTTACTGCTGGGGGGG
>NW_015168657.1:1351004-1353956 GCF_001447785.1 Gekko japonicus
TGTAAGAGATTTCAAAGTGCAATAACATCTCATCTTTTATACTTTTTCTTTCTCAAGTGGTAGCTTGTCTTTGGGGCTGCTGCCCCCAGTTTAGAGTCTGAGCTCTCGTCTGAAGATGCCACAGTTCCTTCTTCTTCATTTTCTTTGGTGCTGTCTTCCTCCTTCTCCTCCTCCTCTTCTCCTGCTGGACGACTATGTTGATGCAGAAATTCATGTGCCTTTTTAACAGAGTCAATTTTTTCTTTCTTGTCCATAAATTTGAAGATTGTGCCTTCGGGTACAATCCATCTGTAGGTAATGTTGTTCTTCTGTAGGAATAAAACCAAGTCTCCATATTTTCTTCTTTTCCTTCTTATTTCAAACGGAATGTCCTTCAACACTTTTATTTCTTTGTCCTTGATTTTCAGGGTAGTTCCATTTGTCACTTTGAGAATTTGATCTTTCACTTGACTTCTGGAGAATCTTACCATAACTTTCCCTGGCAGATTATTCTTTCTTGTAAATTCTGAATACGACCTGTAGATTGTATCGATTTCACTTTGTAATATATCCGTTTTTATATCTGTCATAGGGCCTAAAGCCTCACACATAGTCTGTTTCAGATTCTCTCCGTTCTCCTCCTGAACACTTTGAAATCTTAGAACATAGCTTGCTCTTTCCATTTGTAGCTGTAACAAATGAGACTCCTCCATCATTCTCTTTTTCTCCATCACCTGCAGTTGTTTTTTGAGCTTCTTGGTGTTGGCATCCACTTCTTTCAGCTCTTGCTCAGTTTTTTCTATTTTTTTTAGTATCTCAGTTAATTGAGTCTGCTGTGCATCGAGCTTATGGTGCAATGCCGTAACTTGTTCCAGCAGAGGGTGCAGTGCTTCAGTCAGCATCTTTTGCAGCTCTGTAGTTGTGTCCTGTCTAGAACACAGAACTCGCTGGGCTGGCAGTTCTGACAAGAAGCTTAGGTTTCACTTGCTTGTCTTTCTCATCCTTCCTCGTGGATGCCATGTTTGGGAATTGTTAACTTTTTGTAAAAGTTATTGCAGTCTCTGATACTCTTAAATTCACCTGGAAAGTTCTTAAATGCTCTTTATTTCAATCCATCTTGCTTCATTAGCCCACCCCCCTTTTCGTAGTAGCTCAAAGTTTGCTTAGTTTTTCTTAGCGGGGGAGAGTTCCCTCCCTCCTCGCTTTCAAAGGGGATGTTTTTGGCTAGTTCTTTGGTGTTTCTCACTTAGACATTAACTCACATTTCAATGATAAGTCTGCTTTTGTTTTCAATTCGCTTGGCCACCAAACGCTTGCCAGTTTGGTGGAGTGGTTAAGTTTGCGGACTCTAATCTGGGAGAACCGGGTTTGATTCCCCCCTCCTCCACTTGCACCTGCTGATGTGACCTTGGGTCAGTCACAAGCTCTGGCACAGCTGTCCTTGAAAAAGAGCAGTTTGTGTCAGAGTTCTCTCAGCCCCACCCACCTCACAGGGTGTCTGTTGTGGGGAGGGGAAGGGAAAGGAGTTTGTAAGCCACTCTGAGACTCCAAGTGAAGGGCGGGGTATAAATCCAATCTCTTCTTCTTCTTCTTCTTGCTCTGGCGTGTGATTTCTAGTTGCCATTCAGGACGCTCCACAGCGGTACCTTCGGGGCATGGAGTAGCCCCCCTTTGCTGGCAGGGTCGCTGGAGGAAGGGCTCTCTAGTGCACCATGGCTGGGAGCCCAATGCGAGGGCTCCAGGGATGGCATGCACAGTCGCGCCCCCTCCCAACCATGGGCTCTGACAGCCGTCTCCCAGAGCTGCGGGAGAAAGCAACCACCATGGCGAATGCCAAAACCCATGACGGTTGTTGGCCATTCCTGATTTTCTCAACTGTCATTAGCTGTGTGCAGACTCCTGTAACTGTTGGGTTTTTTTTTACCTCAGAACACTGAGTTCTGCAGCTGACCAGTCAGAGAGTGGGGGGTGTAAGGAGGCAGCAGCCTAGCAGCTGCATAGGAATCAATGGGAGGAGCACATTTTACCCCTTTTGACCCCCTTAGGGGGTTGAATTTCTAAAAACGCCTTCTTAGCAAGCATCTACGCCATGGTAGGAGTGCTCTCCCCAAATCTGGTGTTTCTAGGTCCACTGGTCTGGCCTGGGCATTGATTTTACTGTGAGGGGACTTTCTTTTATATATATACTAGCAGTAAAGTCCGTTGTGGAAATAAATACAACGAGATCTAGAAAGAGGCTCTGGGGGAGTGCTCTGGCTTTGGGCAAACAGTGTCATTTTGCTGTGGTGACCTCAGCAGGGTATAATGACAGAGTCCACTGTTTTCTCCAGAGGAACTGATCTCTGCTCCCTGAAGAGTAGTTGTAATTTTGAGTGATCTGTAGCCCTCACCTGGAGATTGGCAACAATTGTTACCCAGGATGAAATGGCTGGTTTGGAGGGTGGAGTCTATGGCATTCTACCTGTCTGAGGTCCCACCCCTCCGCAAACCCCACCCTCTCCAGGCTCCACCCCTCAAATCCCCAGGAATTTGCCAGCCTGGAGTTGGCAACCCCATCTCCTTCCCAGCTAACCATCAACCTACCATTATCTGCCCCTTTGACTTCAGCTGACTTCCGCCCTCCCTTCTGCAGAGCAATTGTAATTTTGAGTGGTCTCCAGCCCTCACCTGGAGATTGGCAACAATGGTTTCCCATGAGGGACTGAGTGGTTTGGAGGTTGGAGTCTATGGCATTGTACCTGTCTGAGGTCCCACCCCTCCTCAAACCTCATCCTCTTCAGGCTCCATCCCTCAAATCTCCAGGAATTTCCCATCGGGAGTTGGCAACCCTATCAGGATTGGCCCCAATATGTTTTCTCCCAAAGGCCAAAGTAGGTGACTGGACCAAACTAAGTTGCCTACCATCAGGCACTGAGGGGAAAGTAGGGTTGCCAGCTATAAGGAGGGAAATACCTGGAGTGTTGGGGGGTGGAT
>NW_015168657.1:1354031-1525439 GCF_001447785.1 Gekko japonicus
AAAGCTGGCAACTTTATTTCCTCCCCTCTCAGTAGCCTCTTATTTTGCCTTAAATTGGTTTTGATGTCAGCAGAGTGAGAAAATGCCAGAGGCTCTGGGTGGGTGCCCCATCGTAAATGCACCAAACAATTCCAAAAGATTTGCCAAAACACTACTCTGTCAATAAATTGCAGCACTTTGAAGTAGCACCAGAGCTTTAAGAGCTCTCCAGCTGTCACCTGGAGACTGGCAACAGCTTGTTTGGAGGGTGGGGAGTATGGCATTGTATCTGTCTGAGGTCCCCTTCCTCCTCCTCCTCCTCAGACCCCACCCTCAGCAGGCTTCATCCCTAAAATATCCTGGAATTTTCCAACCTGGAGTTGGCAACCCTATGTCCCCCCCCAGCCTCTGCCTAGAGAAAGGGCAGTCTTTCCCTGCAGTGGGAACCAAAGCAGCTGTCATCATTCTCCTCTCCCCCTATGAGGTATGTTAAGGTTGAAAGTGTGTGAATGGTCCATAGTCCCCCAGGCAGCTTTTAAAACATGATCCTGGGACCTACACACCACCAGACATTCCAACTGCCTTGCGGTGGGGGGGGGGGGGAGTATGAGGTGTGGAATGGAGTGAAGTCCAGCTTCCATATGCAAAAGACCTTGAAGGTTCCATATGCAACTGACATTCCAACTGCCTTGCGGGGAGGGGGGGTGAGTTTGAGGTGTGGAATGCAGTGAAGTCCAATCAGCTTCCATATGCAAAAGACCTTGAAACGCTGGGCGGGACTGCACAAAGCAGCCAGTCAAAGCAGACAGTTCAAGCGTCCATACACTAAAGGAGTGCATTTTAGAACTTTGGCACCCACTATTCAATTATATATAAGGAGAGATGAGTTACTTGAGTGTGACAAACTATTGTTTGTAGTTATACAAAGTTACCTTATTCTTGTTTACTGTACATCTTTTAAGCCCGAAACCTGATACTTACCTGGCCATTTCCCCTCAAAAGTGAAATAAAGCAGTTTGTTAGCTTTGAATTCCCATCAGCCTCTCATCTGCCATTATCAGACAAAGACAAAAGAAGGCTTTTAGTTGATCCCTCAGTTTTCTAGGCTGGGTCAACATATATCTATATACTTTTAAACAACTGGGTGGGGCAGACAGAAAAACAAGGATGAAAAGGGGCTGTTTAGCCAAGAAAAAGAAAAAGGGAAACAAGGAATAATTATAGATACTCATTTAAACTTTATAAAATTGAACTGTTTCATCATCATAGACCAACTGAAGAAAACAATTGTGAAGGTACAAACTTCTGCATCAAACAGACACTGTTCGATGTTTATAACATCGCTTTGGTTACCATGAGGTATAACAAAAGAAATTGCTATAAACATGCCCTTAAAACACATGAGGTATAACAAAAGAAATTGCCATAAACATGCACCAACACATTTTGTCGTGTATGTGTCAGGGTGTTAATCTTCAGTATATCTAAGAATGGGACTTGTTATGAATCTATTCCAGCTTTGAAACCTGAAGCCCCTCCCCATTCAGTGGGATACTATTATTCCATATAACTTGAGAAGTCTCACAAGCAGCTTTGAATCAGGAAATACATTTTTAGAATTGCTCCATTAAGCAGCCACAAACATTGTCAACATTACCTCACTGATTTTTACAGTCCATCACTCATTCTAATCTGGGAACATCTAGATCTTAACTACAGTTTGTATCAGGATGACATAAACTTTTGGATGTACATAATGCAATCTAGCTAATGCTCAGTTTTGCCTTTAAAAAGCTCAGGGGACTTAGAACAGCTCAAAGAAGACAGACAAGAAAAATCACAGACTGTTCCCTCAGAAATCATCATGGTTATGCATTATGACAGAAGAGTAAAGCTAATTGGTGACAGTTTTATTTATGTAACTAGTCACTCTTAATCGAGCAAGGTTTCACCAAATCATTGACTTTTCAAGTTCCTAAGTAACCAAGAGAAGATTCTCCTTTGTTGATGAACTATTTATAATATCACTGACACACCAGACATTTACCTCAGATTTGACTGCAGAACAAATCATAAGAATAATCTCCCAGAGAATTCAATTAAAAGCAGTTTTGGATACCTGCAAGTAATTACACTATCACATTCACCATAGGGTTTAATTCAGGCCAAGCTGCAACTACTCTGTGTCCAAAAGATAATGAATTAAAGCAGTGCTTTGGCATATTCCCTTTCTGAAACATTAGTAGCCTTCTCAAGTGACGTGAAAAATAGGCTTCTATAAAACGGGCAGGAAAATATATACAGTTAAATTCAATCAATAAGCTGTCCTTGACTAATGTCCAAATTTTAAAAACAGCTCCAAATGAATTATGAAGACTCTCACTCTGATTTTAAAGTGTATTAATTTTGTAGCATATAAGTAGCAAGCTGTGTGCTCTTGGAAACCAAGATTTGAAATTGTAATAGAACAAACCGTGAAGAGATCACGTTTCATTTCTAAAATCAAACATGCCTAGAGCTGGACAACATGTGGATTGCTGGGGAGCTATTTGTACACTACCCTAAGTCTCTTGGAGGACACCAATCATTTGAAACAGTAGGTGCAATGAGATAACTGAAACCTTGGTAGATCAGAATGCTTCAAACTGTCTTGTAGTGAACCTCTGTGAGCCAAGGAAAAACTTTTTAGACTTCACTGCTGCATGGTACATTTGCAAGGTAGTGTGAAAATGACAGGAGCAGGTGTGTGTGCATTACGGCTGCCAACTCTGGGCTTGGAAATTCCTGTATATCCAAGGCTTGGGGAATTTGGGGAGATATCACTAAGAATCTATGGTACACCATTGTGTTTGCCTCCCAACATTGCCATTTTCTATATGGGGGACCCCAATTCTGGAGCCTGGTTATAATTCCAGGAGCATATGTAGATTTACTGAAGAGTATGTTCTGCTTTTTCTGGTCTTCACTCCTCAGAGGTATTAACCTCTGCATCTTGTACTCCCACCACTATCCAGTTTTTATGTTTAAACAGTTATTTGGTACTACTTTTACTATTTTTAACCCCAATAAAAAAATTTACAGATGAAAAACTGCTGCAAGAAATGGAAGGAGCAGCTTCCTTACTGACTAGCCAATCAGCATTGTACACATTATTTGAACTAAGTCCAGAGAGACGATAGTATATATTCCCAAATGTGGTGAGGATGCCTCTCACTGAGATTTAGCACAAAAATGATATAGGTTTATCTCTCTGTCTCTCTATTTTTAAAATTCTGGATTGTAATAACATTTAATATTTAATATTTGTATTATGTTTTATCTTGTAAACCACCTCAGGCAGGTTCTAATTTTCTAGTTTTTTAAAATAAATAATACATGTTAGTGACTGTGTGATGGCTGAAAAGTAAGGTGTTATGCAGGGTAGCGGTGGATGTCTAGTACAGCCCTTTTCTTGCTGGTCGCACAACCTCCACCTCACCTCAACTGCCCCAAATGAGAGTTACACATGCATGGTTTCTTCATGCCACTGGTATGAAGAAGATCCATTGCAGCAGAGGGCAGCTCATGGGCATTATCTTATAGATGAGATAAATTGTGTTGCCATAATGGAAATGAGTGAAAGTCTATTTCTTATGGTAATGCAGGGAGTTGGTGAGTGGGCATCTCTGTATTCCCAGAGCTCTCAGAATATGCTGCTCTGTTCCCTAGAGCTGTTGAGTTGTCCAGTTAATATCAATGGCACTACTGCTGTTGAAAAATGAAAGAACTGAATTCTTCCCAGAGTAGGACTGTATGAATGACAGTTTGCCTACAACCCTGACTCATACTGCTTTTCTGAACATGAGTGTTTTCTCATCAAATGCATTATCCATTATGAACTCAAATTAAGTTCTCAGGCACAGGGAATGTCCAGTCCAGCTTGCAAGGAAGTGTCCTTCTTCTTGTTAAGTGGCCATAGTGAACTGGCCCTCTGATCTGAGAAACAACAGGTTATTCCTTAAGAGCATGCAAGTCTGTGGCTGCTGCTGAATCAGATAGAACTGAATACCTTCTGCACCAGAACAGTATCCCTCAATACCAACTAAGTGAATGACTGCATAGGAAGGCAAGTAAAGACATTACTTTTCTATCAGATGCTGGTCAGCTGGATATTATCCTTGTTGGTGTTCCCATTTGTATTCAGAAGCACTAATTATCATCTATGTCTCTGTGCTTCTTATTTATTTATTTTTAAAAAACAATTTTTTTAATTTTCTTCTTTTTCCTCTTTTCCATTTTATTCCAAGGTTATTTTATTTTGTATGTAACTTTTATGAACCTTTTTAGGATATGATCCTTCTGTATAACTTAAAACTATTGTTCATTAGCCCAAGCTTGTACAGCTCCAATTAATTTCAATAGAACTTGTACAAGAAAACGTCCAGGTAACATGTTACGACTTATTCAAATAATCCTAATAAATTCTTGACTGTAATGTAAAGGCTTCAGCCAACCATTTCCTACCTGCTAATGTTCATCATCTCTCCTAATATCTCAGCAGTTGTGGAGCAGGGACCACAATTTGTGTGAAATGAAGTTTTGCCTTCATTGGTTCTTAACTCTATCCAGAAACTCTTGTGGTTCCAAAATGTCCTTAAAAGATAATGGATTTAGCTGGGGATAAACTCTGTGAGTTGCTCATGCCAGTACAGTTACACGGGAAAAGAAAAAGCGCTACTGAACATATATATTGAGAGCAGTGTTCCCTCTAAGCTGAGTTAGTGTGAGCTAGCTCACAGTTTTTTAGCCTCCGGCTCACACATTTTTATCTTAGCTCAGCAAGGATGGTTCCAGAACAAACTAATTTATACAGTAGCCAAATTGCTCACTCACAACTTTAATGCCAGTAGCTCACAAAGTAGAATTTTTGCTCACAAGACTCCACAGCTTAAAGGGAGCATTGACCGAGATACTGTGCAGGGACTAAACATTGGTTAGTATGGGGCAATGTTAGAATTCTAACATACTTTACGGATTGTCTGTGAGTTCAGAGGCTTTTAAAAGTTTTGCTTTTTCTGGCCCCGATCACACGCAGAAGTTGCTGCGGGATACTCACGGATGCTGGGCGGGTTTTACAGGTGCGATCAGACGGGCACATCTGACAAGCGTCACACACCTGTAGCAGTACAGTTACACAGGAAAAGAAAAAGCGCTACTGAACATATATATTGAGAGCAGTGTTCCCTCTAAGCTGAGTTAGTGTGAGCTAGCTCACAGTTTTTTAGCCTCCGGCTCACACATTTTTATCTTAGCTCAGCAAGGATGGTTCCAGAGCTGCACATGACAGACAACCACCTGTTAGGTGTAGGAGGTAGGGGGAGTGTGTTGGAAGCCATCCCACCTCCTCTCTTACACCTGACAGGCAGCTGCCTGCCCAGGGTAGGAGGGGGAGGAGCATTAGAAGTCACTGTGGAAGTGGGGCTGCACCTGATAGACAACTGCCTGTTAGGTGTAGGAGGTGGGGGGAGTGTGTTGGAAGACATCAGAGAGGCTGGGGCAGCAGCTCACAGGTGGTTCTGGGCCACTCCTGATTTCCTCAACTGTCATTAGCTCTCTGCAGTCCCCTGTAACTGTTGTTTTTTTTAACCTCAGAACACTGAGCTCTGCAACTGACCAATCATGCAGAGAGGCAGCTGTCTGGCAGCCGCATAGGAATCAATGGGGGAGCACATTTCCCCCCTTTTGACCCACTTAGGGGTTGAATTTCTAAAAATCCCTTCTTAGCGAGCACCTACACCATGGTAGGAGCACTCTCCCCAAATTTGGTGTCTCTAGGTCGTTGATTTTACAGTGAGGGGACTTTCTTTTATATATATAGATTAACTAAATTTATACCATTCCGCAGCTTCGTAGTCACATACTTTTTTCTATATATTCTAAATTCTATAACATAACTATCACATTACATTCTTTCACATTTTAGTAATACTCTGTCTTTTAAAAGGGTTTTCTAAACCTACATATATTCCCTTATATTCTTCCCCAGTTCTACAACCTCCTGGGATCCTTAAACCAATCTTATTTATATCTTTAATTAACACTTTTTAATATACTTCCCTAGCCTACAGATTCATACTTGTTCTATAATACCATCTATTCTATAATGTCTTGAATTGCTACAATTAGTATAAAGCAAAACATTCAATGAGATTCAGTGATTACTTAGTTACATATGTCTAAGGGTTCCCTAGCTAGAACAAAAATTTTATTTAAGGATTAATGCAAAACAAAAAGTTCAATGGTAGTCAATGTTACTCAGTAACACATGGCTATGAATTCCCTAGCCCACCTTATTCAGTTAAATATAAACAAAAATTCCCTTATCCAGTCTTATTTATAAAGCTTAATTTTTTCCTTCTTTTTGTAACTTCTCATCTTCAGTAAGGTCATAATTCTATGCCTCTTCTCCTTAAAGGTAGAAAATATTTCTTTTAAGCATCGCCAACTATAGTAAATGTTTAGTGTAGTTAAGGATTTCATAAATTCTGTTTCGTCTTCTCTCTGGGATGTTTTCCCTTTTGTAACTATTCCAAAATTTAGCAGACTTTTAGTAGATCTGTTATACTCCTTGTAGGTTAAATCTGCTTGAATGTAATGTTGTTTTAGGTCTTGGCCAGTTTGGTATTTAAATTCCATTTCTCTGTGATAGAAGTGTTGTTCTTCCTCTTGGACTAATTTTTGCTGAGATGCCTTTATAGTACTCGTAGCTTGACTTGGTATAATTTCTTTTTTATCCAGTGTTGTCTTTAAAGCCTTTTGAACTCCCAAAGTGATCACCTCAACCACTAAAGCCTGGAGCTCGTCCCATGACAGCTGCAGCAAGCTGGTTTCTGTGCAGGCAGCCACTAGCATTTTTCTTCATGTATCTTGATTACCCATTTTAATATGATAGCAAAATCTCAGTTCAGTCTTTCTACATCCACAGTCTCTTCAGCGCTGGGCACAATCAGCAAGTGGTCGATCTCAGTAAAGTAATAACAACCAAGAGTCCTTCAACACACAATAAAATCCTCTGTTCTCAACACTGTAACATGATGTCATCAAAAGTTGCCAGAAGAATAGTCGATTCAGCTCTAAATATCTTTCTTTTTATTCTCGAAAAACATTTTGTAATCCTTCTATAGAAGCTCAAACAATTGGCTCCTCTTTACCCCCTGGAGATATTTAAATATGCTTCCTTTTGTAAATCCTCCCAACTGCTCTGTGAAGGAAGGGGGGGAGTTCCTTTCCTTTCCTTGCTCTTTTAAAATTTTAAAGGGGGTTGATCAAAAGGTCGTTGTTTTTTTCGATATTGCTTTTAAGCGTACTTACGGTGGATATCTTCATCCGTGTTCTGAATGAGGCTCAGCTTCACTCTCTTTCTTTCTTATGGGGCACTTACAGCTGATACAAAGATGGCTGCCATCACTGTGCTACTTCGTTGCTTGCTTCTGGGACGATCCAGGGCATCCACCCACTCGTGCCATAGGTGGTGCCTCCAAATCAAGTCCCTTGCACCAGACCTCACTTTGAGAGGTCCAGTGGAGATCGGGATCCTCCGAAAACTAAGCAAACAAAGAGCCAGTGGTGTCCGGGAGTAGTTCCTGGTTCCAACCGTGCCGCTGCTGGCCCCGCCTCCCCTCCCACATTGTGGATTCTGAAGCATTAGCTAAATAACTGAGTTTACTAGCAGGATTCACTTGGTTCCCACACAGTCCTAAAAACCAGGGGAATGTGCTAGTGTCAACACAATGCTGTTACCTCATGCAACATTATGAGCTGTGCACTCATATAACACAAAGCCAGCACTTCTTTTATTCCCCTAGCAACAGAAGTTGGCACCTGAGATGTTTATTTTCAACAACTATGCCTTGCATCTGTTTTGCTGAGCTATGGTAAAACAAGCTTAGACACTGCGCAAAAAAGGGGGGGGCATCTCTCACTTGGACAGCACTGGCCAGGACACTTGTAATTGTACAATTGCTTCTTGCTGCCTTTTCACATTCCATCCTGAAAGGGGTCATGTGGGGGGAGATAAACATGAAATAAACATAAGAACTCTGCTGCAGGCTGAAGGCCTGACATTCTGACCTATCTTCTCCTATAAAACTTGCTACTGACAACTTTCCTCATGTCTTTTTGAGCTCATCTATGAAGGATTGTCCACCTGCCGCCTTACTGTGGGCTTTGGAAAGATGCCAGAAGATGGCAACAGCATGCACTACTATGGGGGATTTGGGTATGTGTGGAATAACAAGGACTCTGTTATGACTGGTAACGTTTGCAGTACTATAAATAACTCTATCAATATTGTGATAATGGCACTTTAAAGAGGTCTATTTTACAAGTGTTGAATGTAAGAGACTGCAGCTGTGCTCATTAATTCTGAAGTATGCCTTTTCTATGTACAGTTTGCAGGTGTAACAATAGGGGTGTTGATTCACTGGAAGTTTAGATTGTGACTGGAATTTGTTTGGATCTTTTCTTTTTTTTAAAGAAAGGTTACACTAACATTATTAGTGCCTGGTAAGTCTTTATTGTGTTTGGCAGAAGGAAAGCAAATTATAGGTTTAATTGAAAACCTTAAGAGGTAAAATAGAAGAACACTATTAATACAATTTGAGCAAGACTGAAATAGCTCTTTCCTATCAAAGAACAAGTACCATAATTGATAGAAATAGATTTTTTAAAATTAATTGCAGTAAATTATCACTTGGCACAAAGAATGCATAATTCTAATTAATTTGCAGACTTTTCTGGTATAATATTAGATTAAAGGTGGCACTGCTCTATTTTCCTTTGCTAGCTAATATAAAAATATGGAAATTTAAAAAGAAACCAGTGTTTTCACAAACTTCATGTATTATGGATCAACTTTAATTTCTGTTGGCAGTGTTTCTAGCACCCCTAAAGCACTGTGGTATTCTATCTGGAGCTGATGTTTCCTACTTAGCTTAAGTGGCTGGCCAATAGGGATGGACAATATTAATTGTTTCTGTTGCTTTGCACAGGTGAGTTCCACCCTTGCAAAGGGCGGTATAAGGTGGCAGAGGGTTCAAGCTATGGTCTCTGTCAGTGGGATACAGAAGAACAAGTTTATTACGGTCATAGACCAGTATAATAGGAGACAAGTAAATACAGTTACAGGAGCAGTAAAATTATAAAATATATCGGCATCTAAAATTATAAAATTATAAATAGGATCTAAAAACGTTAAAATACAGAAATAATAGAATCAGAATTTTGATTAAAAATTAGGTTTAGGCCTATCTGTCCTTTATCTCTTTCCTAGTTTGGTATGCCAACCAACCAAATTTGGCAACCATCCTAGTCAACTTTTGATTATCTCCTGCCAGCATAATTGACAAAAGCTGCTGACTTTGACTGGCTCTTTAGTCTGAACAACTTGCCACTTGGGTACAAAATGACTGGCCATCCCTGCTCACCAGATTGACCAATGGTATGCCTCATCCTGACAGATAACAATGGAATAAACGCAAAATATTTTGCCATCCTGTATAATATGAAAGGTACATCCCAAGATTTCTTGCAATGTCTTTGCAGATAATGGAATGCAACTTCCGGATTGCATGCATCTGCATCTACATCCAGTCCAAGAATTGTGGTATGCCTAGCAGTGTCTGTATCACAAGATACTGGTTTTCAAGGGCACACCTTTTAGACTGCACCCTGCTCAGCTGACATCAGTAAAGATACTGGTATGACCTGGGCAGTACAGGGTAGCAGATGGACTCCAAAATGTTTCAAATCCAGCTCTTGGGCAACTCATCTTACTAAAAAAAGTATACATAGTAAATTGATAATTAGTGCCAAGATGTTAAGGTAATGGACTGAATCAAAATCTAACTTATACTGTTTTAGTGCTGGCATAAGACTCCTCCAATTTTATACCTATATTACTGACATTTTTTTGGTTTTATAATGTATGTGTAGCATAACTCTTGCTCTCCTAGTAATGGTGTTCATTATCCCTTTGCTCCTCTGAATTAATTATTCTGGTGCTGTTCCTGCAGTCGTGATATAGACATACAGCTATAACCTTTGCTTCTCAGATCCTTCTAAACCCAGCAGCCCAGCCAGCACTGGTGCAAAGCAAGACCAGTCAGGACAAGCTACAGTCTTTGCCATGCAGCCTCCTAATGATGTCGTTATCTCTATCAGTCTTTGGTTTCCTTGTTCCTTTAGTTCCCCCCAGCTCCATAGTTTACGCAGCTAGATTTTGCAAAGGGGCAGCCCTGTTAGTGTGTGGTAACAAATTTTTAAAGAAAACATTTGTTGTCTTTTCCTTAATTTCTCTAATGCTTTCCCACACTTTTCTCCTCCCTTATTTTGCTCTCTTCCTTTCATGATCTGCTGTCTCACTGCTGCTGAATTAAAGTGCTTGATAATGTATTGAACAGATATTTACCGGTGTTCTCCTTCATATGATACATAGCAACTTGGACTAATATTCTGCAATTTCCTTCATCTGGTCAAGCTTCTACTAATTCCCACATTCTTTGTCTGACATTTCTATGCTGTTTTGCAAACCCATATCCAGTTTAGATTTTTTAAATACATTAGTCTTCCTCCCACTCTGAGTTGCAGCCAGTGACCCAAAAGTGAAGTCTTGCTAAAGGAACAGAATTCTCACTGCAGCCCTCTGTGTCAATGGTGTTTAGGATTTAGTTGACCTCTAGGACCAGCATTGGTATTATGTGGGAGTTTGCAGCAGGAAGGGAAAATTGATAAAAACTGTGTCTTCCATCAACAGAAGAGCACTTTTACCACTGGAAAACAATGGATGGATATAATCTTAGATCTATAGTGACATATTTCTGCCTCTGCATAGATTTGTCATTCAAGCCCTTCTTCCAGATTCATAGAGCTACAAACCATACAAAGGACTGTGAAAGAACAAGCAGCAAAAGGAAATAAAACAGGAAATGGGCTGAACTGGATGTTCTGGTTTAGAATATCTATGGGATGGGAAGATCTACACTCTACAGTAAAAGGCAATGAAACTTCTTCCCTTTCATACCTTACATTCCTGCAGTTGGCTACTCCCACTTATCTTCTTGATTCCAGTACCAGAAGTGAGCTGGGAAAAGAGAAACATGGCTAGAGGACTGAACGGCTGGAGGACAGTAGAGAAGAAAGATGCGGGAGCGAGAAGGGTTCAGCATCCCATTCCTGCATTTAATGTTAATTTAAGCCCTCCATGTTTGGCTTTGGGTATGATAAATGTATGAAAAGAAACATGTATACATTGTTATGGTTGTGTCTTCTCTAGGAAATGAGAATGTGCCCCTACTATGGTAGCCATAGCAGGAGCAGGCAATGGGCAGGAATTGCATCCATATAACCTGTTCCATTGCCACGTGCTTCTGCTGCTGTTGCCACCCCCACCAGCTCCTCCTCCTTTTCTCCATTTGCACCTGTACAAAAATGCAGGCACAATAATTGATTGTGCTGGGACCAGTCTTCCCCTTCCTTTCCATACTCAGCCATTCTGTAAGGGAAAGAAAAAGAAAGCACTTTCAAAGGGAAGTAAAAATCAGGGATGGGCACAAACCAGAAAAATGCAGTTTATGTTGGTTCATGGTTTGTGGCCGAACCATGAACTGAATCAAATTGGTTTGTGGTTCGTGGGCATGCAAACCCCATTGAAAGGGACTATAGTCCCCTTAAACAGGGTTTGCAGAAACCCCAAAAAACAGCTGAGTGGCAGGGAGCAGCCTGCTCCCCAATGTTTCAGGCTGTCCTGTGCAGTCCCTTTTAGGTTTAAAGGGAGTGCACAAAACAGCCTGAAACAGCTGAGCCGTGGGGAGCAGACTGCTCCCTGCCACTCAGCTGCTTTTGTGGGGAGCTCTATTCATGAACCACCACAAACTACTTTAAAGGTTCATGGAATTTCATGATGGTAGACTCATCACGAACTTTGGTTTGTGAATCACAAATAGGGCAAAATCCCTAAAAATGGTATTTGGCAAAATGGTATTTGGTCACATGGGGGAAATTGACGCGGCAAAAGTGTGGCTTTTTAGAGCCGCACCAAAAGAGACACACGGTGGCAGGATCAGACAGATCCCCTGAGCTGCCGCACAGTTGCTCCCTGGCACAATCAGATGCTGGGGGAAAGCCACGGAAGGGAGAGCGAGGCAGCTGGCTGCGCATGTGTGCACATGCGCAGTTCAGCCGGGAGCCTCGAATGCCCCTGAAGACGCCGCGCTGGCGATCCCACAGCCGCGCCGGCGATCCCACAGCCACTCCGGCTGTGGCATTTCAGGTAGGTGCTACTATTTCCTAGGGTTTTTTTTTAATGTGCGTTTTCAGCCTGAAGGGACAGATCGGGGACAGGTGTGCGCCGCTTCCCAGATGTTGCGGTGTGATCGCGCCCGTTTGCTGCGCCCCTGATCCGTCCCTCTTCCGGGCCAAAACCTCCCATGTGACCGGGGTTTAAGTTGCCATGCACCATCTTTGAAAGCATAACTTATCTCTGCCCTGACCTGGATAGCCCAGGCTAGTGTGATTCCATCAGATTTCAGAAGCTAAGTAGGGTCAGCCTGGGTTAGTACTTGGATGGGAAATGAACAAGGAAGTCTAGGTTTGCTCTAGAGTTAGGCAATGGGAAATCACCTCTGAACGTCTCTTATATAACTTGATGGCATTAAAAACCTTTAGTTCTTAGTTAGGGAATGTCTATACTGATGCCCCTGACAGCTATAATTTTGTATGTTTTTGTTTTCTATTTTTTATAAACCCTTCACAGATATTCCAAAAATCCCCTTTAATCCAGAGGCAAAGAGCCCCAGAAATGCCATATGCTTAGAATGAGCATGATGTCATGCAGACCTTCCCTTCCCTTTCTGCTTTTCATGTGGGGGGACATTGATGTGTGGTAGCAGCCATTGTTTTGTCAAGTTTGGCCCTGAAATGACCTTGCAGGGATGCCTACGTCCTCTGTGCTTCTCTCATCCTTTCCTCATCAGAAATATCTGTAATCTAGCTCCCATTTGTCTGACAGAGCTGTGTTTTGCGATCCTTCAATAAAGCTGTTATATAAGGGAAACGATGATTGTGCATTAATCCAAACCAGATGTCTAATGAGAAAAGAATATTCAGAATAAAATGGGATTGGATGGTGTTCCCCATCTACATTGATTCCTTCCTCTTTTCCTGATTACTGTTATTCTTGACAATAATGATCTCACCAAAGAGGGAAGGAATATAGCCCACTCTGTGATTTAATCCTGATCCCAACAGATCAGAGTTTGATTTAATTGCTCTACAATTAATTAGAAACAGAGACAAAATGTTAAAAAAGAGAACATTTCACATATATCCAAGATGCTGTTTACAGTCATTTGTAATGAACATTAGACCAAATCATTAAAACTATAAAAGATTACATCTGGGCAAGAATTAAAGCCAAGCCGATTCATTAACCCAAATGGTGGCCTACAGATTACTGACACGGTATTGCTGCTCTAGCGATCAAAGGATCAAGGGATACATGACCAGATGACCCTAATTGAAACAGTCTCCACTGAATTTTGTAAATGGAGAATTTGAAAGGAGATGATATTCACCAACTTCTGTCAACGTGAAGAATAAATAGGTTCTAATAGCTTTGGGTGAATACTACTATAATAAAAAGACGGCAACAAGCATAATGGCAATCTTTTACACAGAACAATAAGAAATTGCATTAAATTACATGGCATAGCTGCCCATCTGTAACCATCTGTTTAGGACTATAGAACCTCTGGAATTTACTGGCCAAACCATCTACTGTTACACTGTCAATAATAACAGGCCCAACCTTTAGAAAGGAATATTTTGGGGCATTATTATCCAGTCAATAATTTGATGTTATTGGTATGTTTGGATCAGCTGCATTGGTGGTGATGGGGGGGATGGGCACTGTGGTGGGACCAGTGATATTAGCAGGGTGAAGCTGTAGCAGGCCCATACCTGACCTGGCTGTGTCGGAGGCAATGGGGCCCCCGTGGTGGCCACAGTGGCCGTGGTGGCCACAGTGACAGCAGTGACAGCAGTGGAGATGTTGGGGGGAGAAGCTTCAGTGGAGCCATTGACAACAGTAGCCACCCCATGAAGGCCAGTGTAGCATAGCAGTTAGAGCTTTGGAGCAGGGTCTGGAACACCCAAGTTCGAATCTCCATCTTGCTGTGATTTTGGGGCCACTCACATACTTTCAGCCTAATCTATTTCACAGGGTTGTTGTGAGAATACAAAGGAGGAGAGGAGAATAATGTAAGCCGCTTTGGTTCCCACTGCAGAGAAAGATGGGATACAAATGAAGTAAATACATGATAAATATGGCTGAAGACGGGAGGCAGATAAAAGATAGGCAGGGGGAGAGAATGGGGCAAAGAAAGGGAAGAGGATATGGAGGTTGCCAGGAGGAGGGGGAAAGGAAATATTGCAGGGAGGAAGATGCAGGAGAAACTGAGGTGCCCTGCCCATAATTTCTTGAGGGTTCCCTACCATGCAAGTTGGCCTGGCCCAGTGGTTGGTTTTCCTAAGGCTGCTGGGGGTGCGAAGCTGAAGACAGAGGAGCAGAAAAATGTAGGTTGGCTGTTGGGTGGGAAGAAGAGACGGAAGCAGGAAAAAGGGAGAGGCTATGAGGGCTTTCAGGAAAGAGAAAGAAGAAATAGTGGGGGGAGGGGAAATGATATGACTCCTGCAAGTCTTTGTGGGTTCCCACTTATACAAATATAAAAAATAAAAAAATACAAAGACATTCACTAGTTATGTTTAGCTAGTTAACACCTATAATGTATGGCGGCCCCAGCTTTTGCTAAGCTAGTTAACACTTCTAATGGACACAGTGACCCAGGTTAGCATATGAAGAATGAGCTAGTAGATGAGACTAACTGGGAGCCACTTTAGTTAG
Source organism: Gekko japonicus (assembly GCF_001447785.1). Lineage (NCBI taxonomy): Eukaryota > Metazoa > Chordata > Lepidosauria > Squamata > Gekkonidae > Gekko > Gekko japonicus. Next base: position 1,368,949 of record NW_015168657.1, read on the forward strand.
TATTTGTTGGTCTTGAAATAGTATTGCCTGAGTGTATATGTGGACAAGGTTGGCATCTTGGTTTGTTGCAGTGCCTGATCCCTGTGTTTGGGACTCTGTTAGGTGGCTTATTATTGGTTAGGAGCTATTTTAGGGTAGGGTTTGTCTTCCAGTGCTTTTCACTGCTTCACAGATAAATACAGTGACAGTCCTGGAACCTTGAAAAATGGCTGGCTGTATAATATATGATACCATATTTGTTCAGTTATATGCATGTACATAGTAGTCAAAACACAGAGCTTTAGTGCATAAGATGAAAACTGAAATCCCAAGAATGGCATTTCTAATACAAATATATGCATACTAATAAAGTTTAAAAGGCACTTCAAAGAAGCAAAATATAGGCAGAGATTTACTAGGAGTAGAAACTAGACAACAGGGTCTGTTGCTGGGACATATGGGCAGTTAGTTTTGTTTTGTGAAGTACATGCTTACTTATGGCTAAGCAGAGAAAATGTTCACATTTCACAATTTCAGCATGACTTTGAACCTCTTTCCTAGTAGTGAATCTCATGACCTTTGGCTATTGAAACCTCACAGATACAGTTTCTCTAAACAATACATCACTGTGCTCAGGGATAATTTCCTGCAGGAGCTCACAGAAGCAGAGCTCCGGCAGTAAGGAGTTCAGGGGGCGGGCACATGCAACAAGCCCCACCCCCTGCTCCCAGCAGCCCTTAGTCAGGCCATGAGGAACAAGAAGCAGCCAGGTAAGTTGCAAAGGCCCCCCCGGCCCACCTTCAGGTACAAGCTTTCCCTTCTCTGTGAGGACAGATCTGCACTCCCCCTCAATAGCTAGCAATCCTAAACAGTCCAGTGGAGCCTGAGCGGAGGCTGTTGCCTTCTGACACACTTCCGGTGATGTCAGGGTGTGTGGCATATGCAAATAAGTTATGCTAATAAGTTATGCTAGTGAGCTCCTGCACCTCTTTTTCTACAAAATGACCCCTGACTGTGCTTAAAGAAAACAAATCACTGATACTTTCAGAGGGTGGCCATGTTGGTCTATAGTAGAACAGCTAGAATGGAGTCCAGCAGCAGCTTAGAGACCAACAAGATTTTGGGGATATAAGCTTTTGAGAGTCAAAGCTCCCTTCATCAAATAAATCACTGATATATATTAACAGGTCTCCCTGGCTTCCTTCCTTAGCAAATGTTAGCAAAGGAGCTTTCTGTGCTGCTGCACTGATGCTTTATTTATTTAGATATATTTATTTTAGAGTTTGTATCCTGCCTTTCAGCACACTAGAGGCCCTACATGTGGCTGGTTTAGTTTGCAATAGACCAAAAATATGGGTTGCTCTCTGAGAAAGATGGCTCAATACACTTTCTTGCCTGCGGCCACTCACTGGGACCTCATCTCTACCTTCACTGTCACCATCTTACCTCTGCCTTTAATTCCTTACCTTCTCTCCCATAGCCTTCTGTAAAACAGCATGGAAAGCCATATATCCCTTATAGGAATTGTGAAATGTCTTCCTCTCATTTGGGTGGTAGGTGCATCATTTTGGTTGCCCTGGCAACCCTGCTTGTTACTACGGCTGATTAGACAACCAAAATGATGGCCAAATTCTCACATGAAGAAGGGATCTTGGGAAAATTTTAGAAGCCCTATAGGGCATGTGTGGTTTGCCACACTTTTTAAAAACAGGGTTGGAGGGGAGGGGAGAAAAGGCAAAGAGGATTAGCTGCTTCAGCTTTCAGATGGAGGCAGAGGTGGGAGCAGTGGAGGGGACAGAGGAGGAAAGAGGGGAAGGGAACCCCAGTGTACAGGATGGGAGGCTGGTGATGGGTGAATACGACGAAAAGTTGCCTTGCTCCCAAATCCACTGCCTGAAGTGACCACCTAACTTAGTGTCAAGGTACAGCTGGCCCTTGTAAAACGAAGTACTAGGATGTATGGGAGTGTCCCTGTGGAATATACATAGGAAACCAGCATGCCTAGAAAGTTAGAATCCTTCTCCTTGATATGCTGTCTATAGGCAGTTTTTAAAAACATGGTGAAACATTTAAAAAGTTCATTTTCCCCTCTGCATTCAGAAGTGGTGTGGTCCAACAAAAATTGTAACACATGCTTTTCCTAAATACTTAGGATAGGTAGGAACACAGACCGTCCCCTCTATATCCAAGGAAGAATTATCCATAGCTTACCTTGATGTAATATTTATTCCTTATATTAGTGCTTAGTCCAGCTATGGTGTATTAAAAAGAGTAGCAGGATTGATGTCACATAATACTGTAGATCAATGAAGGGTAAGGAATCTATACAATGATTGATTGGCAGATTGTCCTGCCCCTTTCACCCTTCTAAACCTATACCATATGAATTACAGATTTAAAAAGCTAAATTTTCCAAAAGAAAATTCCTTCTCCACAGTCACTAGGGTTATCAAGCAGTCTGACCCAGGGAGGTGAATCTTCATTATTGCTAATATGGCAATCAAAGGTATGTGGTGGTTCTGGCAAAATGTGCAATGTGTTTTCTGCTTTGCTGTCTCTCATGGTATAAGCTTTGATACCATTAACAAATGTGTGCGCCACTAACTTCATATTTATTCTAATTCCAAGCATACTTATGGAAAGACAGGAAGACATTCTACAGTCCTGAAGTCCATCGTAACAAACTGCCAGGAGGTAATTGATTTAGGTAGACAATTCTAATGACAATAAATTGGATATGACAGCAGGATTTAAATTATATTTGAGGGCTAATAATATTGTTTTGAACTGTGGATCACATATAACACAGAGAATATGCTAAGATTCTCACAGGCATTTCATTCATAAGCATATTAACAGTCATAGGCTGCGGTCAAACGACAGGCTTGGCACGGTTTGTCTGTGCCTCTATTTTATCCCGTGTTATTTGTTCTGGAGAGGTTTGTCCCAACATGCCACCCTTAATCCACTTTACCGTGCACTCACTCTGTGGTTGACCATTCAGGTTATTGCTGCGCAGTAACCACCCTGTCTTTTATGCATGCACAGAAATGTTCATTTGAAGCACCACTCCATTTTGACAGCTCTGTGATCCTTCCACCAAGTATGGCAGCAGGGAAACTCTTGGAGATTTGGGGATGGAGCCGAGGGAGGACAGAGACCTCATTGGCATACAGTACCATAAAGTCCACCTTCCAAAGCATTCATTTTCTCTAAGGGAACTGATCTCTCTAGCCTGGTTAACTTTAGCCAAAGTCCAAGCCCAGAAAGCCCTGCACACACTTTTGGGGCAGATATTCATCCTAAATTTACTCAGAAGCATATCTGCCTGGATTTATAATTTTTCCCAGCTTTACTCATGTCTTCCTGAATTAGGGATGCCAGCCTCCCCAGGCTCCCTGCTGATATGGGAGCCTAACTAGGGACTATTTTCACGGCTTTCCAACCCCAAGAAACAGGAGAGAGGGGTTGGGGGTGATTTGTCACTCAAAAACAACTCCCCTGGGGGCTCCCAATCCTGCCAGAATGTTTGGGTGCAGAAGCGCACAAGTGGTGATTCAAAACCCTGGGGTGAAGATCCACTTACACACACATTGCTAACCGAATAAGAAAAATGGCATGCAGACAGAAGTGTGTGATCTGACTTCCCAAATGGCTTGATTGCGCAAGATATATTTCAGACATCAGGAAATGTGTGGTGAGACCAGTTCAATCCATAAAGATTGGACTTTCTCTAGTGTTGGGAACGTCAGGGGTGAGAACGGGGCACCAACAACTGGGGAATGGGATACAGATGTCACTGTCCAAATGAACATTTTAGGGGACTTCAGTTTCAGTGACTCACTGGACGGGTGTGCTCCATGTGAGCACCCAAAAATTGTGTCAGATGGGAGGGGACTCGGACAGTTCCAAGCCCCCCTAGAGACCTTGTAGGGGTCTCCTGCCTGGGGTGCAAGAGGTGCCTCTTCCAAGGCGATGGATGAGGAATTGAGGCTCCTCTTTACCCCGATAGGTCCTGCCAATGCGAGACCAATATGGAGAGCAGAAGTGCATGCCAGATGAGGTGACCTGAGTCAGATTGAGGTGATGAGAGAGGAGGTCCTAAAACTGACAGACAACTTAAAAACTGATAAATCACCAGGCCCAGATGGCACACATCTGAGAAAGAACTCAAATGTGAACTTGTGGATCTCCTTACAAAAATATGTAATCTTTCCTTAAAATCTGCCTCCATTCCTGAGGACTGGAAGGTAGCTAATGTCACTCCCATCCTTAAAAAGGGTTCCAGAGGAGATCCGGGAAATTACAGGCCAGGACTATGCGGATCCTAGCCCGTTCCAATCAGGGGGCTAGGTTCCCGGCCGAGAGCCTATGGGACTCTTGGCCACTGTAAATAACCTATAGGGAAGTAGGGGTGTGTTTTGGGTGGTGGTTTCTCGGGGGATATAAGACGGCCTGCGAGCCAGCCAAAGTCGTCTTGTTCCTGATCGAATAAAGTACGCTTTGCTGAAATCACTCTCTGTCTGCGTACTTTTCAGACCCAGTTTCTAACTACATAATCATCATGCAGCCAAAGTGATAGAACTTTAAGTCACATTGATTTCCAGGGAAAATATATACTTCTAAGTAACTGTGGATAGATATTTTGTTGATTATATTATTATTGTTTACAGATGGCAGTGTGATTTAAAGGAAACTGTATAATGAATTACAAATAATCCTTAATTCAGGATAAATTACCTTAACTCCCAGGGAACTAAGGCTCTTTAAATTAATCCCCATTATTTGGCATATGAATGAGTGTGTTTATGTTTGGAATGAGAGCCATATTAAATTTCTCACTTTTCCATGGTGCTGGTTTGTAATCAAACTTTTCTGGAGGCATGTAAGCAAGAAATGTCTGCATTTTTTTTTTTTTTACAATGCAAGGAATCCTTTCATTCCCCAGAATGAAACAATATTTAATTGAATTTCTCTCTGTTTACTGGACTAGTTGCACAGATGTCCACTTTTCCTGAGCTGGATGTACAGAGAGCTACTTGGAGCTTAGACCAAACTGAAATATATTGACAGAATAACGTAACTGAGGCCAGACATGTTGCATTTTGCACTAGACAGGTCATATGAAAAAATATGGACTGTTTAAAGAACAATGTGTTTTACATAAACATACATTTGGTATGTGGACTACTCAAAGAATGTTGGAAGTTGGGGAGGGGGGGGGAGAACAAGCTTCCCAGCAGTTATAAAAGCTATAAGAATTATTCATTAAATTACCCCCACTGGTGGACCTCCTGATGGCACTGGTATTTCTGGCCACTGTGTGACACAGAGTGTTGGACTGGATGGGCCTTTGGCCTGATCCAACATTGGCGCCTCTTATGTTCTTATGTACCCCAGAGCCTGTTTGTGCCTATTAAAACTAGTGAGAAATGTAATTACCTACTAGAAGGTGTCAGAAACAATAGTTTCTTCAAAATTCACTAGGCAAGATCCCATACGTTGGATGGAAATAATTTCATAGGACTTAATTTTTCACAGTTTCTCCTCCTAGCTCTAATTCAGCTGTGTTTCCACCTAAATAATTTCTTTCACCTAAGGAAAGAAAACAAAGCTGTGAGAAAATCATTATTAAACCCAGGGACACAGCAAAGAGCTACATTAAATGATAGAGTTTCAGACTGCATTACAAATTTTGACCAACCTTCCTCATAAGGTCTCTTACTGATTTCAGTTTATAAACCACACTCCTCCAAAGGGCTCAGGGCAGTGTACAACATATACCAACACATTAGGGTTGCCAGGTCCCCTTGTTACTCCAGAGGAGGATTTGGGGGGTGTTCCAGGAGTGGGCAGGGATGCTCCTAAGCCCCACCCTAAGCCCGCCCCCAAGAGCAACCACTCGCCGGTCCACCCTGGCAACCACCCCAACTGGAGAGCCCTTAAAATCTAGCAGGAGTTCCGGGCCTCACGCTTTTTTCGCAAAAAAATCCTTTAAAGGTTAAAGATTTCTCCCAGCCCCACACACTGCAGCCCCTACCCCACTCGCAAAAGACCCTTTAAAGGTCTTTTTGTGGGCCGAGCATGCAGTCTGCGACTACCCCCTCCCTCCCTCCAGCTAGGTTTAAAGGGCCCTCCAGCTGGTCAGCAGGCCATGTGGTCCCCTCTGCTCAGATGAAGCCCTTTAAATTGGGCAGGAGGGGAGGGAGAGGGGTGGCCAATTTTGGGGGTGGGGCTTCCCCCACTGGCCAACTGGCCATGGGTGGACTGAAGCCCCCAGAAGTGGGGGAACCTCCACCCAGACCTGGAGGCTGGCAACCCCACAACACATCCATAAATAAAACTATTTAATAATTACAATACAGTGCAACAATAACCTCATCTAAAGGTGTCTGATGTCAGTTTATACCCATGGGGGGGTAGGGACAGAGATGGAGGCCAGGCTTACTGGTAACCCACTGCTGTCCTAAATTGTAGGACTGGCTGATCATCTCTGCCTTACAGGACCTGCGGAGCTGTACCCGGTCCCACAGGGCTCGGATGTCACTAAGCAGAAACTAGGCTGGGGTCAGGGCCAAAAAGGTTAAGGACAGTCAGATGTCTTTCAGGCTAGGGATCACCAGGAGATTTCTGAGGTAAAATCAGTACATGCACAGACTTTAGGCTAATGAGAGTTTCTTAAGCTTTTCACAGTGACTTAAATCTTCATGTTGAGAGGCGTTTGTACCAGTGTTTTCTCCAAACACTTCAGTACACTTTCTATGAGTATTCTCTAACTCTTTTGGTTTCCAGAAGGCTGGTACACTCTTTCAGTACCCAAACCCCTTCTCTTGAAACACCAGTACTTGTCTTGAGTTTTTAACTGACTCTTAAGGTCTCCAAAGGCAGTTTCTAACCACACCAGACCAGGGATCTCTGTACACTTCAGAGCTAACTCCCTGTTTGACTGGGTAGGGAATTTTCTTCTCTCTCTAAAAGATCTATCACCTTTCCTTGGCCTGAATGGGAGTCTTTGCCTACTTCCCAAACAAAAGCACACACCTCACAAAGTTTTGATTTGATTCTATGTAAGGAGTGGCTTTTGTTCACTTGCTCTCCTGTACTTTCTGGTGCTACGCCTGTTAGGAAAAAATGCACGGACAAGGATTTTGCTTACACAAGTTGGCATATATACAGGTGTTAATGCAGTGGAGGAATGAAGGTTAAATGCCATAGTTACCTTCCTCAGTCAGACGATGTCTGCCTTGCCATCTTAATATGTGTGCACTGCAATCAGTGACACAGGAGGGATACAGATAGACACAGATAGAACCAGATGGAACTCAATGAAATCAGTAATGAGGATTTGGGATTTCTCAATGTCTTCAATATTCCTTAAATCCTCAAAAGCAATGGTGGGGTGCCAAATTGTTCCTGTGAGGATTTACTAGTTGATAATTCTATGAAAGCTAGATCAGAAAGTATCATTTATGTTCTACACTGACCTTAAATGTGAACTTTGGGGATTATAGCAAGAGCAAAACTTGTGAACTTGAAATAGCCAGAGGCATAATACAGCCATAAAGAAGTGATAATAAAGCAAAGCTTCAAATTCCAGTACTGAAAGAACACATGAAGCAAAGAAGGCCACTGAAGAACAGCAAGATCAAGGCGATTACTGCATTTTTGTCAGACTTATTAACCTAGTGCCTTCATCATCTTTAGATATTTTCCAGTGGTAATAGCACCCAAACCTTTGAAAAATTGGCAGACTAAACTAAATAAATTCATGTGGGGTAATAAAAGGCCATGCATAGCTTTCAGCACAATGTGTAGGCCTGCTAAACACAGGGGAATAGCTTTTCCAGACTTGAATATCTATAACGAAGCTATAATGTTGACCAATGTTCTAACAATATTTAGGATTGAGAATGCTTTAGATTGGGTGATAATACAATCAGAATATACATACCCAAGATCTATACCAGAAACAATCTGGAATAAGAGTAAATTCAGAATTGAGATGATCAAGAACAACCAATTCCTATCAGCTGTTTCGTGTACTTGGAATTCTAGGAGGAAAAATTGTTACCACGGTTGTCATGTTTCACATCATTCCTGAACCAAGACTGGTTTATGCTAGGACTAGACAATAACTTTTTTAATTCGTGGAAACAGGCCAGTGTTACAAGGCTGGTAGATCTTGCTTCAAGAGAGGGTATTCTTGATAAAGTGAAACTGGAGGACAAAATTGGAGAATCAATACCATGGTTCCTCTGTTTACAATTGCAAAACCTCTGGGATAGACAGAATGTGGCCAAAATTTTGTCTATCCCCTTAACAGAGTTTGAATATATACTCCAGAATTATATTACTAGCAACCATGCCCTGATTTCTAAAATGTATCAGGTTTTAATAAAAATGGACAATAAAAGCCCTATGTCGTACCAGAAACGATGGGAGTCAGATTGTGAGAGGATGCTGTCAGATAATCTGGAATTCAAATACTTTTTCCTTCTAGACAGGGCTCTTTTTGTAGAAAAAGCCCAGCAGGAACTCATTAGCATAATAGGCCACACCCCGACAGCACAGCTCATTAGCATATCATATATTGTGTGTGTAAACTGAAGGCATTGTGTACCAAAGGAAAAAGAATATGGACTAAGAAAGACAGAGAGATAGAAAGCAAGCAAGAAAGACAGAAACACAAAAAGGGGGGGGGAGAAAGAGACAGAAAGAGTAAGAGAGACACAGAGAAAAAGATAGTGAAAGAAAGAGAGAAAGGCAGAAAGAGAGAGAAAGAGAAAGACAAAGTAAGAAAAAGACAGAGAGAAAGAAAGAAAGGAAGCAAGAGGTAGAAAACACATGGGGAGAGAGGAGTAAAAGAAAGAAAAACGAAAGGAAGGAAAGAAGATAGAAAGAAAGACAATAGGAAGGCAGCCAGAAGCCTCCCTTTCACTCCCTCTCACTTTTCTTTGGTGGGGGGGGGAGCGAAAGGGTGCCCTGAAATGGCTGCCCAACCGCCCTTTAAAGGGAGCAGCTGACAGTTGGATCACAGGTCAGCTGTTAGCTTTAAATGGCTGGCAGCTCTCCCTCCCTTTCTCCCTGGGTGCTAGGATGTGGTTTCTGAGCAGAGTACAAAGACATGCCATTGCTTTCCAAGTGCAGAGGCTCAGTAACCAGGCTATAATTGGCAGAGCTTCCATCATCCCTTACTGGAGTTTTCTGAGCATCAAAGCCATTAGCTTTCTAGGAACTGGCTTCTGATACCTGGTTGGCTGGAGGCACCCGGATTCTTTTGAGACTGACCTTTTGCTCTCCTCCAAAGAGCAGCAGCCTGCAGGCTCCCCCGGCACTGGCAGGGGCCACTTGCTGCCAGCCTTGTCACCCCTGGCCCCTCTTTCCAAAAAGGCACCCATAGCTGCCTCTTCCTGCGGGGCTTCTGGGCCAGGCACCGCCCATTCCTGAGCCAGGAGGTCGCCTCTGCATCAGCTGGAGCCAGCAGCCCTGCCCACCTCTCTCTCTCTGTGTCCTGGGTCCCCTGGGCCTCCCGTTGCAACCCCACCCCAGATGGAGAGGCCTGCGCCGACGAAGCCATTGGACCCCCCCCTTACCTTGGGGAGAGAGCAGCAATTAGGCAAGTGGCAGCAGCGGTGGTGGGAGCACAGGAGCCACAGCAGAGAAGTGACCAGCAGGGCAGTAAGACACGGCCGGAGGCCTGGCCCTGGGATGCCGAGGAGAGGCGCCTGTACCACAATAGCTGGAGGTGCAAGATCGGGGGCGGGCCCAGATCGGGTGTGGAGGGAGCTGGGGGCGGTCCAGCTGAGTCCTAGGGGAGGCCGGCGAGAGTAGCACGGAGGTGGGACGAGCAGAGAGGAAGAGGGGCGCCAAAGCCCAGGTGTGCACGTGGTCGGCTGCTTCAGTTTCACTTTTACTGAGCGCAGCCACTTTTGGTGAGGTGAGGGAGGGGTGGGGAGAGGCGGCCTGGGAAGGCAGTCAGAATGCTGTTTTGGGGCATTAAGCCCCCAAAATAGTCCTGCTTCCAGATAATAAATGTAAGAGTACAATCCTTTAAGATATTGTCCCATTGGTATCAAACACCACAGCAGTTATCAAGAGTTTTTACAATGCATTCACCTGCTGGAGGTGATGTGGAAAGGTAGGGTCATATGCACATTGTTCGTAGCAGTGTGAGAGAATTGAAGAATTCTGGAAGACAATCTTGGATCAAATATTCCTTATAATGGGGGATGTTGTCCCATTCAAACTGAAGATATTGTTTCTTAATTATTGTAAGAGTAGCACAGTCCAAAATACTAGGAATTAGTGGATCTCATACCTTCTAATAGCTGCCAAAACGTCTATAGTTCCAGCCAGAAATGGACCACAGTGACTCAACCAAAGTTGCACTCCACCAATGTTCACTGTGAAAAATTGATTCAAGTCCAATTACAGTCCACAAATTTGGTTCTTCTTTTTGTTTCTTTATTTTACTTCATGCAGTGCTGCTTCCAACAATTGTCATGCGACTAGATTTCCCAGGTAAACAATCTGTTTCCCTCAATGCTTCGTCAGGTCACTTTATACTTGGAGCTATTTTACAAATAAATTACAATATAGTTACAATTCTTATTCATTCTCTCGGCATCTGCTGGCTCTCATTACTCCTTGTCTCTGCAGCTGCTCTATTATCCTACCATGCCTTGATTACTCACACCTGTTACAGCCCAGTGTCATTGAAAAATCTTATTCTTTTCAGGTTGTACAATTATAAAATTGTACAGATAGTTAAATAAATTAAGATAAAACAAGAGCTAAATTTAATCCTTTAGGTGACATCGGTTGAAACTTAAAAATAAAATAGGCTTCCTTGTGTAGCAATTCTTTAGTCATATCCAGTGTGTTGTATGTGGTTGAAATCTATATAATACAGAAAATCTTATTTCATCAGGGCAGCTTCATTATAGTGGACAGTCATTGGAGCCTCCCAAATTTTGTTTTTAATGCAATTTTTATGTTCCATCATTCTCAACTTGATGCTTATTGTTGACCGCACATATAATTTTTGACATGGACAGACAGCTACATATATTAGACCACATGAATTACAGTTATTAAATTGATCTGTGTTTCATGTTATATTAAGCTGAGGATGTTGAAAAACATGCCCTTCCATCACCATATCACAGGCAACATATTTTCCACATTTGAAAAATCCAGCAGGTAAAGTTGATTCACTGTCCTTTGTTTTAATCATATCTGACCTGACCACTATATCTTTAAGGCTGTTAGATTTTCTCCATCCTATCACTGGTGGTAAGCTACAATCTGGTAATGTATCAATTAAATACCAATGTTTGTGTATGCTTTGTGCTATTTTGTTAGATAATAATGAGGAATCGAAAGCACAAACCATTATTTTATGTTTGCCATCATCCTGCTTATTTTTAAACAAGTCCCTTCTAGCATCTATAGTGGCTAACTGGAAATGCCCAAATGCACCTACGCTTCATATATGGAAATGTAAGGTATGGGAGATGTACATAATGGAAAGAATTATGTATAAAATGAATCAGTTTGAAAATAATGCTCCTTCCTCAAATTTTGTAGAAGTGTGGCCACTTGATGCAGATGGGAGTGGTCCCAAAAAAAATGGAAGTACTTAACTGAAATGCCATATTAAGGATGTTTATAAGTTGCAAGATCTGATGTTTGGTATTGCTTATTTACTTGCTAATCTAGTTGTCTTTGTTGTTATTTCTTTGTAATCTGTTACATGCTTGTGTATTTGTTGGCTGTATTAAATACAGGCTGCAGTCACACGGAACATTAGTCATGCTAGAGAGTTGGAAGATAGGCGGATTTTCCGGGTGCGATCTCACCGCCAAATCTGGGAAGCGTAGAGCTCCCGTGGCTCACCCGAGGCTTCCCGCCGAAGATGCGGGGTAAAAAACGAGTACCTCCGAGGTACTAGTTTCCGGTAACCGTGGGGCAAGGGTGGGCGTCTGATCGCGTTTCCGGTGGCATCTGGCGCCCGCCCATGTACCCTTGCAAAAAGGTTTTTTTCCCCCAAGTCTCCATGGATGCGCACAAGCACCCAACGGAGCATGCACATACTTTGGTGTACAGAAAAAAACCAACTCGTTTGCCACACCTCGCTGCCTCTTTGCCGCACCGCAGGATTGTCCTGTGATTGGCACCTCCCTCCTACCCACGGGACCCCCATGGGACCTCCACGAAACCTCCACAGGACGTCTGATCGCGCAACCGCGTGTTATTTTGCCCCGGGGCAAACAGACACACCTTCCCCCCGCAATATCCAGCCCGTGTGACCGGGGCCACATATTCTCAAATAAAAGAAATAAAAAAAATCTTTAGATATTTTCAGTACTCTGTAAGTGAAATATTGAATACTAATATCCATATCTTTTAGCTTATTATAAATCTCTCTTGGGAAACCATGATACAAATCCATCATTTTGCACTTGGAAATGCCGATACCTATAACATGAACTTAAAAATTAGTTGGTGGCACTAAAATGTACACTTCAGCTGAGATCTAACAAGTACCCAGTAGAAAACACCATAAGTCCTGACATAGCATAGAAACCTAGCATTAGCCAAAATTGTGCTGCTCCAGAGGACAACAGTGGAGTAAATGAGCCCTGTGAACAGTAGAATGGAAGATGAGTAGACTACTGCTAGGGTAACCAACATTTGAAAGCTAAAATTATGGTACCTAGGAGGAGTCCAGGAAGCATAAATTTGTAGGGTCAAGGGGTAGAGAGCAATAGTGTGGTATTAAAGTGTATAGCTCACAAAAATACTCTGTTCATCTAAGGGATACAGGTATTCCTCATACATACAAGTTATAGTAACACCTATAAATGACCGTAGGCCCACAGAGATCATCCCAATGGCATGTAGACTTCCTGTGTCATAAGCACAATGCAAGCTCTACAAGTGAAGAATTGAAGCAGATGAGCCCAGCTGGCAGCCACATGCTACAGTCAAGCCACAACTTTCTATCAGGAAACTGGGTGTTAGGGAGCCTTTCCCAGGAGCCTTTACCAGCCTGTTTTGGCCTTTGAAGGAGGACATTTGGGCCAGGTCTGGCAGCAACCACTGACTCACCAAGGTCTGGCCGCTTGCTACTAGTCAGTAGCAGCCACCCCACAGAAGCCTGTTGTGACAGACTGCATTTTTAAGAGGCTTACAAGCGCTGTACATAAAACTACAGGACTGTGAAGGGTTAATACTGCTCAGAGCCTGAGAGCCTTGAGTGACAGGCTGCTCCAGGCAATCTGATTGGTTGGTTTCAACTGAGCAAAAAAAAAAAAAAGTCTGGTTAGAGCTGTATGCTGAGAAAATTGATTCAGATTCCTGCCTTAACTGTGACAAGATGTCACAGATGTGTATGGAGATTGTCTTAGACTAGCCCTGACAGAAAAAGGTGTTGAAAAAGTTAGAATTCACCCATGACTTAATATAGTCTTAATTCAGCATTAGCTGAGGGCAGTTTTGAATACAGATAGCAAACTGGGGAAGAGTTTGGCAAGGAGGGTTGGGTAGAATAAGAAGTCTCCCATTCACGCCAAAAGGAATAGGGGATATAATCTTCTAGGGAGAGAAGAAGAATCCCTATCCAGTTAAACAAGGAAAGTTATCTCTAAGGCGTAGAGATTCCCTGGTCTAGTGTGATTAGAAACTGCTTGAGGAGACTTAAAAGTCAGTTAACACCTCAAGAAGATTTCTGGTGTTCCAACAGAAGGGGTTTGGGTACTGAGAAGAGGGCACTAGCTTTCTGGGCACCAAAAGTGTCTGCTATTATACAAATAAAGTAAACTGGAGTGGTTTGGGAAAACCCAGGAACAAAAGCCTCTCAAAATAATTATAGTAACTGTGAATAATTCAAGAAACACTCACTAGCCTGATACATAAGAATAAGAATTTGTACTTAAACTATTTTACCTCAATATTTTCAACCCCTGACTTAACCTAAACTTTCTCCTTGATGTAAAAAAAATTCTGCTTTTTGAATTTTAAAAACATCTCAAGTGTCATTTTCTGTCATTTAAGTTAAAGGGAGACCCTAACCCTTTCCTCAGGTCCTGGGCTGAGAAAATAGCCATTACATATTACTGACACAGAGAGGGACTGCTAAAACTACTTTATGGAGAATACATATTACCAGGGCCGCTCAGTCAGTGAAGGAACACAAAAGAAAAATGGAGAGAAAATCTTGCATCTGAGGGAGGGAAGTGAATGGGGTCTGTCATACCTGTGTGATGCAGAGGTTAAAGTTTCAGACTAGAATCTGGGAGACCAGGGTCTGAATCCCCACTCTGCCACGGAAGATCATTGGGTGACCTTGAGCTAGTAACATATTTTCAGCCAAACCTACCACACCGGATTGTTTTGAGAATAAAATGCAGTAGAGGTGAATAATGTAAGCTGCTTTGGATCCTTATTGGGGAGAAAGGTGGGGTATAAAGAAAATAAATAAATAATGAATATGGCTGAACATAAAAGGTAGGTTGGTGGGTGGGTGGTAGGGTTGCTAACTCTGGGTTGGAAAATTCCTGGAGATATGAGGTACAGAACCTGGGGAGGGTGAGATTTGGAGAGGTGAGGAACCTCAGTGGATATAATGCCAGAGCCCACCCTCCAAAGCAACCATTTCCTCCAGGGAAACTGGTCTTGGTAGTCTAAAAATCAGTTGTAATTCCAGGAGATCTTCAGGCTCCACCTGGAGGTTGGCAACCCTTGTAGGTGGGTAAGGAGAGACAGAAGCATGGAAAGATGAGAATATAGAGGTTTCAAGGAGGAAAGTAGTATGGGTTGGGGGGATATAGGCTTAAGTGAAGTGCACCCTGCAAATCCTGTGCAACTGGGCCATGGTTCTCTGGGTAGATGCTACTGGGGGAGGGACATGGAAAAGCTGAAGATGGGGGGGAGATAAAGGTGGGTTGGCTGGTGGAGGGGAAGGAGAGAAGAAAGCAGTGTGGTATATTTACTGTATATATGTAATGGAACAGTCTACTCCCGACCCCCATATCTGTGTGATTTAGTTTGGTCCTATTGGGTGGAGCTCTTGTTTCAGGTTGTAGTTTTGTATGTTTGCTGTAACTGTTGGTTGTGGGAGTTGTCCCCTTGCAAGTAAACAGTTGATGTTTTGAGCCAGTTTGTCTCTGCTGACTGGACCTGAGAAGGAGTGCCCGAGTGAGTACTCTAAACTGGGAACCTATAGCCAAAAGGAGACATCACGGCAGGAAAGGGAGAGGCTGTGGGGGCTTTTAGGAAAGGGAAAGAAGAAATAGTGGGGGAGGTGGAAATGAGATTCCACCCTTCAAGTCCTTGCAAGTATGTATGATATACAATTGTATGATCCAGATTGTATGATCTAAAACTGAGCATTGGAACTGCAGAACTTTCCATAGTTGGTGGGTGATCCTTGCTCAAGGGCCTGCTGTTCTGTTCATCTAACTAGGCATCAACTTCTTGCCCACTAGGCTCAGATGTCTTTCTTTTCATTTAGTCCTTTTGACCTTCCCCTAATAGCATTTCTCTTTTTTTCTACAGTTGTTTCTGACCCACAGAAGAAAGTGAGTGAAATGGGTCCAGAGGACAAAACCCTTTATAGAGTTGTTATGGTGTAGGTTAGAGTGTTGGAGTATGATCTGAGACCCAGGGAAGGATGGGATAAAACAGTACTAAATAACTAAATAATACTTGCTGCCCCTGTGAACAGCTGCTGCCAAAGGTCACCTTAGTGCTTGACCTGTTTTGTGTCTATAGAGACAAATGGGATGTAACTAAAAGGAACTACTGGTTAAGGGAAGCCTTAGAATAGAATTAGCAACGTTGTTCAGACGTATGTAGTAAAAATGCAAATGTATGCTCTCTCAAAAATTGGCTTGTCACTGGATAAAAAAGTTAGCTGTCCTGACAAGCTGTCCTATCTTGTACTGTCAGTGCAACCTACAATTTAATTTTATGATCATGGTTCTCCATTAGCATACTAATAAATGTTTATGAGATTATCCTGCATAAACTATAAACTTTTACATGTTATTAATTAACCTTATGTACAGGGAAGGGAACTCCAGGTGTATGGTGGTTTATAAAACTGGGGGAAAGTGTATAGAACCAGTTCTGCTTAAAGTAGATTTGCCTAGAAATTGCTTCTGGCTGTGTTTCTTCCTGTGCATGCTTACCATGGTATCTTCTTTTAAAAAAATATTTTGAGTTTTAATAGTCTTAATTGCAAAATGCCAGTAGCTACTGCTAGTGAGGCCAGTTTTCATGTACACATGATCAGGTTTCTTTGCCTTTTGTTGATCTTGTTCATAGTAGGCCAACCATAATGATTTACATATGTATACTGACTTGCATTGGCAATGCTATAATGATACAGAATTATATAGGATGATAATGTCTTATTAATAATCAGTTCTATATATCTAGGATAAACATGAAACTTAAAATTGCACTGCAAAAGAAACAAGAATAGCCCAATGGATAAACAATTGTCAGCTTCTATCACAGACGTTTGAACATAATGCAAAATGCTTCACACAGTCCATGCAGAAATTGTAAACAATGCTACTTTAAAGCATTTATGTAGTTCACAGTATTTATTTATTTATTTCGATTTATAGGACGCCCTCCCCGCAAGCGGGCTCAGGGCGGCTAACACAAGGGCACACGTGCCAATATAAAAACATAGTAAAAACAGACTAAAACAACATTTCTAATAGACAAATAAAGCGCTTCAAGCTGATCTTGATCTTCAGTTTAAAGATGGTGGGGATGGTATCCAGAATCAGGTCTTAAACTCAGTGGCGCCCACACATCGTAGTACCGCAGTGTGATCGATCTCAGGGCCACTCCTGCACCCCGTTGTTCCAAACTCGTTGTTGTTGGTGGTAGTGGCGGCTTCTACTCATAAGTCTGGCAGAAGAGGGGGAACTGCATAATGTCCTGCAGGACCCTGATCTCCTCCGGGAGCTCATTCCACCAGATAGGAGGCGCCACTGAAAAGGCTTTTGCCCTAGTAACTGCAAGCCTGGCCTCTTTAGGACCTGGAATCACCAGCAGATGTTGCGTCCCCGACTGAAGGGCCCTTGGGGGAATATATGGGGAGAGGCGGTCCCTCAGGTATGTCGGACCATGGTTGTATAGGGCTTTAAAGGTAATAACCAGCACTTTGAAGCAAATCCGGTACGCTATTGGCAGCCAGTGCAGCGCTTTCAGCACAGGTCGGATGTGCTCCCGCATGGGGAGACACATCAGGAGCCAGGCTGCAGCATTCTGCACTAGCTGCAGCTTCTGGATTTGTGACAAAGGCAGCCCCAGATAGAGAGCATTACAGTAGTCTAACCTTGAGGTGACCATCACATGGATCACTGTAGCCAGGTCATCGTGGTCAAGGAAAGGGACCAACTACCGAGCCAGCCTGAGATGGTAAAAGGCTGACCTGGCAGTGGCTGCCACCTGGGCCTCCATAGTTAGCGAGGAGTCCAGGCGCACTCCCAAACTCCTAACCTCCGACGCTAGCACCTAAGGCGCCCCATCAAAAGTCGGGAGAGGGATCCCCAAACTGGCGCGACTCAGGCCGGGTTTAGCTTCAATCAGCTCAGCCTGAGCCAACCAGCCACAGCTTGTAATGCCCAGTGTAGATCTTCTGGGGTGGAGTCCGACCAGCCGCCTAGCATCAGATAGAGCTGGGTGTGATCTGCATATTGATGACATCCCAGCCCATGCCTCCAGGCAATCTGGGCAAGGGGGCGCATGTAGATGTTAAACAACATAGGGGAAAGCACTGCCCCCTGAGGCACCCCGCATTCAAGTGGATGTCTCCGGGACTGTTGTTCCCCTAGCGCCACCCTTTGTCCCCGACCTTGGAGAAAAGAGGCAAGCCATTGAAGGGCAAGCCCCCGTATCCCCATGTCGGCGAGACAGCAGGCCAGCAACTGGTGGTCGACCGTGTTGAACGCAGCTGACAGATCTAACAAGAACAGCGCCACCACGCCACCTCGATCCAGATGTCTTCGGAGGTCGTCAGTCAAGGCGACCAGTGCGGTCTCCATCCCATATCCTGGGTGAAAGCCGGACTGGAAAGGGTCTAAGACTGAAGTGTCATCCACAAAGTCCTGTAGCTGTATCGCCACCGCCCTCTCTATAAGTTTGCCCAAATATGGCAAATTGGACACTGGCCGATAGTTGGCCAATACAGCCAGGTCCAGAGTTGGTTTTTTCAGAAGAGGGTGGACCATCACTTCCTTGAGTGACCTCAGGAACTGCCCCTCAGAGAAGGGACATGTTGACAATCTCCTGTAGGGCACCTCACCCCCCCATGGCCCGCTTTAATGAGCCAGGAGGGGCACGGATCCAGGCTGCATGGGGTTGGTCGCACAGATACGAGTAGTCTGTCAACTTCCTCCAGACTGAGCGGCCCAAAGTAATCCAAACCCAGAATCGAAGACGTGCAAGGGGCCTCAGGTTCACTCACTGTTTCAACTGTGGTGGGGAGGTCGCGGCGGAGCGCCAAGACTTTACCTGCGAAATAGCTTGCAAATGCCTCACAGCCAATATCCAATTCACTAATATTTTATCTGCCCTGTGGCAGAGTCGTTAAACACCGAATCGTCCTAAACAATTGGGCTGGGTGACAGCTAGCAGATGCAATCGTGGTCACATAGAAATCCCTCTTTGCAACTTTGACTGCCATCTCATAGGATCTCATAAACGTCCTATAGGATGCTCTTGTGGCCTCGTCACGAGCACGGCGCCACCATCTCTCTAGCGGTCTCAGTTCTCGCTTCATAAGCCGTAGCTCCTTGGTATACTAGGGCGCCAGCCTAGAGCGAGTGCGGATTAATTAATATAGGATAACATTAATATAGGGCCCAATCCAGCTGAAGTTAGTCATAACTAATAGTGCTGTCCTATGCAGTGCTATTCTGTGATCCAGTCTAAGCACATCACTTGATATGATTGCACTGTAAGGCTGCAATTCTGTATATACTTACCTGTGAGTAAGTCTCATTGAACTCAATGAAATTGCCTTGCAATTCATGTGAGAACTGAGAGCATGCAAGTCATGTGTAAGACTGCTGAGGGCGCCAACAGCACTTGTGGATGCATAATGCTATGTTCATTAAAAAATATATATATATATATCTAAAAATCAAATAAATAAATAGTTTTGGGTGAATCCAAGAGTGTCC
Source organism: Gekko japonicus (assembly GCF_001447785.1). Taxonomy (NCBI): domain Eukaryota; kingdom Metazoa; phylum Chordata; class Lepidosauria; order Squamata; family Gekkonidae; genus Gekko; species Gekko japonicus. The sequence continues at coordinate 1,388,139 of NW_015168657.1, forward strand.
TGTGATGCAGTGATCATAGAATACCTTTTTGCCTACCCCTTCGACCCTGCTGCCTTATTGAGAGCCAGCAGGGGATGAAAATCAAGGGCAAGATAAGATATTGGCCATCCTATGTGGGACTGTTACACAAGACATAGGGTAAGGACCAGGGCTTTTTTCCTCGGGGAACATGCCGGAATAGAGTTTTGGAACCTCTTCGACAAAATTCTTTTGAAAATGATTAAAAGTTCATGAGTTTTCAGTATACAGATTGAAAACTTCATTTCTCTCTCTCTCTTTTTTCAAGTGCTCTGGTGAGGACCCTTGGAAGTGACAATGTCAGCAAAAAGCTGTATGGAAATATACAATCTTGCAGGCTTTCCTAAGCACTGGAATCAATCCCTGTGTCTAATCCCATGTGTTTGACTGTGAGAAACTAGTGAATAAAGGAAACTTTCCATTTGAATATCCACCTAAATAAAGCCCTCCTTATTTGGAACTACCGGTATGCTGATTGCAAGAAGTTATAATTTCATAAATGAAAACATGTTCTCCAGTTTAAAAGAAGTAATTCTCTTTAAGACATATTTTGTTAATGTTTCTCCTAATTTGTTTTGCCTTCCAAACTTAACATACATAACTTTTTCTTTCTTTCTGGAGACCTGTATACTATTTCGTGAAGAAAAGGATTTGGACACACAAACATGGGCCCCGGTCACATGGAGGATTTGCCACGGGAAAGGCACGAATGTCGGGCAGAGTATACGGGCGCGATCACAAGGACACATCTGGCAAGCGTAGCACACCCATCGCCGACCCATAGCATCCGCCCGAAGATCCGGAGTTAAAAAATACCCGGGAAAGCCTACTAGCAAACGGTTTGCTACGGGCCATTGACAGAATACCTATGTGTGATTGCTCAAGCGAGCTCCTCTCGCCGTGTTGACGCGCGCTGGAAACACGAACCGACAAACAAAACCCCGATTTGCTGCTGCTGCGTCTGATCACGTTCTGGCACGTTAAATTGCACCAGCGTGAAAAGCCATGCCTCCCCCCACATTATCTGGCCTGTGTGATGGGGCCTTAGTCTCTTTTTAAGCTTGCTTGAATACTGACAAGCATCCCATATACCTCATGCTATCATTTTATATTTTATGAGTCTCCCATTGGTAAGTTCAATGTTGTTAGCATGACAGTTATCATATGCTTTTTGATTGGTCTGATGTCTGCTGTTGTCTTGCACATCTTGGTTTGTCAGATTGTGTTGCCTCAAATTTATTTTGGCTGTAGTATCTGGTGTGGAAGACAGATGTTGTGCAGGAAATAACTTATAACTCTGTGGAGAAGAGTGCTAGGATTGTATATATGGCTGAAACATAGGCTACAATTAAAGATGAAGACATCAAATGTTGAAAGTTTCTGTATCTTGGACTTTGCTACTGTTGATACTCTTGTTACATGCTTGATAATGCTTAACATATGGAATCCACGGTTGTTAATAATTCTGTGGTTTTGATCCACTTCTAGAACTTACAGCTCTTTCCAACATCGTGGAGCTTTACCAGCTGAATAATGGACAAAAACCCAGTGGGTTCAGCTTCTCTATTAGTGCATTTCCATGCCAGAAAAAAAGTCCTATTGAATTTCTGCCCATCATACGGTTGTTAAAAGCACTAGGCCTCAGCTTGTAAAAAGATGTCAAACCTATTTCGTTGAGCATATGGGGGCAAAGCAGAGACTCCCTCTTTGAGTTTGGAAACATTTGGACTATGGATTTACTGTGTGAAGAAAGGCATAATTGTACATAAAGACCTGATTCCTGAACAAATTTGCAAGATTCCTGTTCTAGAAAAGGTGCCAATAGTAAATTTTTGCTTGCCTCCCATAATTTCTGTCATAGCACAGCACTCTTTTTAGTTGTTTTTAAACGAATAACAATAAGCCACGTAGGCTGTACACTAGTGGTGAGCAATGAAAAAATATTCAGCATTATTCGGATTTGGGTTTTTTTTAAACCTGAATATATTCAGCATTCCTGAATATTCCCAAGTACCAATATTAGTATTGCATTGGTATTCAGGGAATATTCAGGATTCCTGAATCTATTTGGCTCCATAATACCCCATGGGGCCATTATAGTCAATGAAAAAGTAACTTTTTCCCACCATAGAGAACAATGGAGGGGATGGGGCAACCTGTTTGGGGGCCCGTAGAATTGGACCCCCTGGTCCAATGTTCTTAAAACGTGGTGGGTATCTTGGGGAGAGGCCCCAGCAGCTACCCTGTGAGTTTGAAGCCTCTCCCTCAAACCCTCTCCCCTCCAGTTCCCAGAATATACCCTATGTTTTTGCCATTTTCAGTGGCCCATAGGATATAATGGGGCCGAATTGCTGAAATTCTGCGGCAATTCGGTGGCAAGCCGATTCAGATCAGAGAATCTGAACTAGACCACAGCAGCCCGAAAGGGGCCCGAATGCGCCATTTTTCAGGGGTGCATTTGGTTCAGACGAACCGAATGCACATCCCTAGATGGGAGTGACATTAGCTACCTTCCAGTCCTCAGGAATGGTGGCAGATTTTAATGAAAGATTACATATTTTTGTAAGGAGATCCAGAAGTTCACATTTGAGTTCTTTCAGAACTCTCGGATGTATGCCATCTGGGCCTGGTGATTTATCAGTTTTTAAGTTGTCTATCAGTAGTAGGACCTCCTCTCTCATCACCTCAATCTGACTCAAGTCTTTCAACACCTCTACCGAAATCAGTGGTTCTGGAGTGGGCAAGCACTTCTCATCTTCCACAGTGAAGACAGAGGAAAAAAATGCATTCTGCTTCTCAGCCATTTCCCTTTCATCCTTCACTACTCCTTTCACTGCCTGTTACCAGGGCTCTATAGAGGCATTTTGGTGGATACAGAATGGCACTGGGGAGATTGGTGGGGTATTTTTTCGCCAATCAAAATGCTTAATGTCCCTACTACTTCTTTCTAGTCTTGTTTAATTTTAGGAAGAATCTCTCACCCCAGCTTCCCAGCACAGACTGAGAGGGGATGCAGGCACAAGTATGTGCTCACTTTGGTCTCCTTCAGAGTCCAGGAGCAGGTAGTCAAACAGTGGCAATTTGACCTTCAGGAAGACCAACTGCTCAACTGTCCAGGGGAGCAGGCATGAGCAATGTGGGCTGACAATGTTGCCTGCATGGGAAAAAATGCACTCACTTTGCACGCTTGTCGGAGGGCATGACAGGAGCCTCTGGGCCATAGCAGAGAGGTCTGGCTAGAGAGCCTCCTTTGTGGCCCAGCAGCTCAGCGGGCAGGTGGCCTGTGACTTGTTGGGCTCCGAAAGGTGCTTCCTCACTATCGCAGCTGCTGTATCCTATCACATGGGCCTTCTGCTCCCAGAGGGGCTGAACATCTGCCCAATGACTGCCATCTTAACAGTTGTCATGGCAGGAGCCTTGAGGGGGTGACGCTGCCTAGTGGTGGAGGTAGGGGATGAACAGCAGCAGAGCTGCTTTCACCCCTTCCTTCTCAGCTTGCACCAATGTGCCCCTCTTGGCCTGCATGTGCTCAGCTCGGCAGGAGAGCGTGTCTCTCCAGCGATTGAACTGTTCAGCCCATTTGGTGATCCTGCCCTCTGCTCGGTGAGAGGCTGAAAGTGGTTCTCAAGTCCTTCTTGCACCCTTCTCACCAGCATGTGCACTGCTGGAGTCATGTTTGCATGTCTCACAACTGGCTCCAGAAATTAGGCTAAGTCCTCACGAGCTGTGTGGATCATGCGGATGACCAGAGCCAGACTTGCTGTGTCAGGCGAGAGCATCTCTGTATGGCTTTTCAAGGGCTTAAGAACTTCCACAATCTGAGAGGTGGTCAACCACTCCTCCTGATTGAGCTGGCTCTCTACCTGAATGACCCTGGTCTCAGAGATCAGGGCATTCAGGACTCTCTCCTGCTCCACCAAGTACTTGAGCATGGCATAGGTAGAGTTCCAGTGCATGCCTACATCACTGATCAGGTGGTGCACTGGCATGCCTGTCAGTGTTTGCTTCTTGCACAGCAGATAGGTGTCCTTCATACTATGAGAGAAATGACCCACAATATACTGGCATATGTGGAGGGTATGCCTGAACTCGTGGGTTGCAGTCTCTGAACTGGAAATCTCTGCAGAACCCAGCCCCAAGGCATCCTTAACCATGAGGTGGAGAAGGTGGGCTGCACAGTGAATGCACCTGAGTCCCAATCACTCAGCTGCTGCCTTCATGTTTGAGTCACCATCGGTTGCCATGAAGCCCATGGAGAGGTCCCTGCCTACCCATGTCATTAACAAGGCAAGATAATAGAGAGGGCAGTGGCGATTCAGTTACAGGGCTTTTTGGATGACGCTTCCATTCTAGATCCCTTCCAGTCGGGCTTCCATCCAGGTCATGGGACAGAGATGGTACTGGTCGCCCTCACGGACAACCTCCGGAGGCATCTGGATCAAGGCGGATCAGCAGTACTGTTGTTGTTGGACCTGTCGGCAGCGTTTAACACAGTCGACCATCAGCTACTGATCCACCGCCTTGCCGACACGGGAATTCAGGGGCTGGCCTTGCAGTGGCTTGTCTCCTTCCCCCAAGGTCAGGGACAAATGGTGGCACTAGGGGAACAGCTATCCCAGAGGCACCTCTGGATTGTGGAGTGCCTCAAGGGGCAGTGCTGTCCCCGATACTTTTTAACACTTGTATGCACCCCCTTGTCTGGAGGCATGGGCTGAGATGTCACCAGTATGCGGATGACACCCAGCTCTATCTGCTGCTGGGTGGCCAGTCTGACTCCAGACTGGAAGATCTGGACCGAGCCTTACAAGCTGTGGTTGGTTGGCTTAGGTTGAGCTGACTGAAATTGAATCTGACAAAGACAAAGATCCTGTGTCTGAGTTGGGGCGGTCCGAGGGTAGGGATCCCACTCCTGACTTTCGATGGGGCCCCACTCATGCCAGCACCGGAAGTTAGGAGTCTGGGAGTGCTCCTGGATGCCTTCTTAACTATGGAGGCCCAGGTAGCAGCCACTGCCAAATTGGCCTTTTATCACCTTCACTTGATCAGGCAGTTGGTTCCCTTCCTCGAATGCAATGACTTGGTGACAGTGATCCATGTGATGGTCACCTCAAAACTGGACTACTGTAATGCTCTCTACATGGGGCTGCCCTTGTCTTAAATCCGGAAGCCACAGCTGCGGCCAGGCTCCTGATAGGGTTCTCTATACGGGAGCACATACAGCCTCTTCTAAAGACTGGATTAGTTTCAAGGTGCTGGTTGTTACCTTTAAAGCCCTATATGGTCAGGGACCTACATATCTGAGGGACCGCCTTTCCCCACATGTTTTCCAGAGAGCACTGCAATCAGGGGCTCAGAACCAGCTGGCCCTCCCGGGTCTTAAGGAGGCTAGGCTGTCGACAACCAGGACCGGGGCTTTCTCAGTGGCAGCCCCACTCTGGTGGAATGAACTCCCAGAGGAGATCAGGGCCCTGCAGGACCTTTTACAGTTCTTCAGGGCCTGTAAAACAGTGCTCTTCCACCAGGCTTTCAGGGGCCACCACCATCATCGATAGTTAACAACTAACAATGGAATGAGAGAGGGCTCGGATTCCTGGAACGTTCACCAACAGCCAAAAGGACATCAATTCCTGCAAGAACAAGAGCTAACTGTGAGCTAAGAACACTGAATAATGGCTGCCACCACCAAACTGATGACAACAACTACTAGCACTTTTATGGTTGGATCGTTTCAATTGTAATTCACGTTTTTAATGTAACTTATTTATCTTATGTAATTTACATGTTTTTATGTAAGCTGCCCTGAGCCGGCTCCAGCTGGGAGGGCCGGGTAGAAATCCAATAAATAAATAAATGTGTTTTCATGATGGCTAAGATATTGTCTACTATGTGCGGCCCGTTGAGTGGCTCTGCATGCCAGCCCAGCAGCCCTGACCCTGCCTGACAATACTGGTTTCCCCATCCCCACCAAGAACGTTGCTGGGTTGCCACAAGTGTGTAGTCAGCGACACACATCGTGCATGGCCTGGGAGGCCCAGATGTCAGATGTGAAGTGCACAGTTCTCCCACAAGAGCAGAACAACTGTGCCTTCACATACTCCCTGGCAGTCCTGTACAATGAGGGCATCACAGTTCTGCTCAGCATGGTGCAAGCAGGGGGCATGTCCAGGGCAAGGCATATTGGATTATCCTGCAGAAACCAGCACCTTTGATCACGGTGAAGGGGAGGCCATCTACAGTGATCATCTCAGCAAGGAGACACGTGACCACTTGACTAACATGCTACCCTCCCAGGCAGCCTAGTGCCAACCTCACCGAGCATCTCTGCCAGAGATGCTTGGTATCACTTCCCTACTGCGGGATGCTCAGGGAGAGCACTGGAGGTAGTCACAGGATGACTAACCTCCTGGCTGGCTGGTAGTGGCTGCCTGGGCGCCCCAGCTGCAACCTCTCTCTTCCCCCAAGGAAGCACTGCCTGGTGCTGCTTCTTCAGGTGGCTCCTCATGCCTGTAGTCATGAGATGACTCACGTCTCTTCCACAACTGATCTGGGCCCTATACAGCTGGTACTGTGCAAAGAGGGCATCCTCTGTCAGCTGGAAGTGCTTCCAGACATTGGAGGTGAAGGGGCACTCATGCTGACCAGCACCTGCAGGCACCCCTGGAGCCGCCTCCTGTGAGGAGCTCAGGGCAGACACACCATGTCTTGGAGGAGGCAGGAAGAGATGGCTGAGCAAGGGGAAGGGGTTGAGATGGCAGCACCTTGGGGTGCACCTCCATGTCTTCCTCTTGCACCACCTCCAGCCTCCCCTCCTGTCCCTCCTCAGAAGGAACCAGAGCAGTGGGCTGGTCACCCAGCTGTTCCTCCAGCTCCTCTATAACCCTCTAAGTCTGTGGGGTGATCTCCGGAGCCAGAAAACTGTTCCCAAAGATCTCCCCAACAGACAGCTCTGGCTGTTCCTCCTCCTGCTACTGAGCCTCAACAATAGCTGGTGGAGGGACTGCCTGAGCAGCAGACATCCATCCAGTGCCAGCACCTATGGGCATTTTTGCGGGGGAGCCAGCATCCTCCTCAATGCAGAGGCCCAAGTGGGGCCTCTTAATTGCACCACTCCACCCAGAGGTTCGAGTGGTGGAAGGCGGCTGATGAGTAGTCCTCCACACAGGTGGGGGGAAAGCTGCAGCCCTCCCCTCCAGACCTCTAGTCTTCTCCTTGCCCTTGCCCCCAGGGCCCCGCTGTGTTCCCTTCCTGCCACTCATCTTGTTAATCCTGGGCCAAACTCTAACTTTTGGGGAAGATTATGCACCTAACTACCTGCCCTGCAACCTAACCCTGACAAAGCCTGTCTTTTTTTATGAACCCTCCCACCCAAAAACGGTTTTTCCCCAAAAGACCCTAACCTATCCTTGCATCAGTTCTTGTTTTCTTTCTTTTGTTTTGTAGGGTTTTTTTAGAACTCATGAATTCCTATGCATTCCCTGCCTGTTTTGAGATGGAATGTGGCAAAACTTTTAAAAAGTTTACGGCTCTTTATTAAACTTTTCCTGACTAGATTGTAATGGGACAAGCCTGATTTCCTGTATGGAATTGAAAATGCAGGTGATCCTTCCTGAAAATTTGAACACTACAGGTCAGGCTAGATGGATGGAATTAATTTTCCTGTAAGCACCTGCTTTCACTGAAGCCCAGGTCACGGTCCACTGCATACAGCAAACATCTTTTAAAAAAAGTAAATCTAGGCTAATTAATATTATACCACTTTTTGATTGAAGACAATAAGCCTCACTCTTTTAATTTCCTGCCTCTGGCCTAGTTGGGAAAAGCCAGTCGAATCCGACTCTAGGGGGCGGTGCTCATCTCTGTTTCCAAGCCGAAGGGCCAGCGCTGTCCGAAGATGTTTCTGTGGTCATATGGCCAGCATGATTAAATGCCGATGTGCACAGAACACTATTACCTTCTTACCAAAGTGGTACCTATTTATCTACTTGCAATTTCTTGCTTTTGAACTGCTAGGTTGACATGAGCTGGGGCCAGAGATGGAAGCTCACTCCATTATGCAGCACTTGGGTCTCAAACTGCCAAGCTACCGACCTTCTGGTCTGCAGCTCAATGTCTTAACCTCTGAGCCACCGCAGCCCTAGGCCTAGTTAGGGGATAGACACTAAAGCCCTATTCTGGTTTTTAAAAAGTGTTTAAAGGTTAAACAATTCCTTGAAGGCCAGATACTGAAGCTGAAGCTCAAATACTTTGGCCACCAAATGAGAAGGGAGCACTCACTGGAGAAGACCCTGATGCTGGAAAAGATTGAAGGTAAAAGAAAAAAGGGTCAGAAAAGGATGAGATGGTTAGACAGTGTTATCGATGCAACGAACATGAAATTGAGCAAACTCTGGAGGACAATGGAAGACAGGAGGGCCTGGTGTGATGTGGGCCATGGGGTCATGAAGAGTCAGACTCAACTGTGCGACTGAACAACAACGAAAAGCAGACCCTTATTAGTAAAGCCTATTATTATAGCCCCAAGAAGCACACACAGAACACTAACCTCAACAGTGAACAACAAGACCCACTCTCCCACAACACCCCCCCCCCAAGCTTCTGGAAATAAAAGGGAAATGTGGGGGGGGGACTGCTGGGGGAAAAGGTGGGGAAAAGGACTTAATCAGTGACCGAGGAAGGCCTCACCACCACACCCTAGCCCCCAGGACAGGCCCACCCCCCCCCCCCCACAAAACCCCACTGAGAACTGTAAACTTCAAAACACTACAAGGACTAAAACCACCAGAAGGAGCACAAATTAACCAAAGTTAACCAAAAATTAACCAAAAAAAGGCCTACATGGCCTTTTAAACAATTTGTTAATAACTGCAACTGCAAAAGTGATGCAAAGAACAAGGAACAAGGAAAAGATCTAGGCCAGGCAGGAAGGCTTAACCGCCCCCCGAAGGCCAAAGAACATACATTTAAATAATAGTTAAGAAAACCTCTTAACTTTTTAACACTTTTTAAAAACTGCAACTGCAAAAGTGATACTAACCTAAGGACAAGGACAAGGGCTAGCTAGGCCAAGCCAGCCTCCCCCACCCACCCCACAGAAACCCCCCCCCACCAAGCCAAAATAATACCCAACAAGAAAACAAGAAAATTCCTTAAACACTGTTATTTAAACCCGGTAGCTGTTTTCAGTCTTCATGTCCAGGCAGGTAGGGAGAGCTAGCTGAACTAAGCCAGCACCAACAACTGCCTTGTAAAGCCAATGCAATGCAATTTTTCAAATACATTGCAGTGATTGGCTGTAAGCTCCCCCTAAGCCGCCTTTTCTCTCCGCTTTGTTGCCCTGGAACAGAGCAAATGGTGGGAAACAGAAAGAAACAGTGGGAAGGATCCAAAAAGGGAAGGGAAGTGCTTCCCTTTAAACTTTAAACCCCACCACCACTGCTATTCAGCACTGGCTGCTATTCCCCCACCACAGGGGGGAAGCTTGGGAAACACCTGGAGATTTGGAGATGGAGCGTGGGGAGTACAGGGACCTCAGTGGGGCACAATGCAATAGAGTTCACCCTCCAAAATACCAATTCTCTCCAGGGGAACTGATCTCCGTAGTCTGGAGATGAGCTGTAATTCCAGTCCCACTTGGAGGCTGGCATCCCTAAGCGTTATGAACTTTTCTGGCCAGCTTATATAAAACACAGGAATTGTCATCATAAAGGAATGGACATAAATGGACATAAATCTGGCATTAAAAACTACAACACTCAAAAACCAGTGGGAGAACATTTTAATTTTCAGTTAATTCCATTGTTGACCTAAGAGCAGCAGTCCTCAAACAAAAATGTCAAGGGGAAATTATGAGAGACTGCTGAACTCGAACTAATTCATAAGTTCAGAACAATGGACCCCCCCAGGGCTGAATAGGGACATCAAATTCTTATCTCACTACAGATGCTAATTTTATGTCCTCAAGCATTTCCCCACTGCTCTAATCAAGCTGATTACAATGTGTATTGTATCTTTGCATCCTGAGTTCCTTCTTTACAGCATCCCTCTCATCTTCTGATAGGCTTACCAAGTGGCGGCGGGGGATCCACATGTCTTTACAAGATCCCTGCCGTGGGGACAGCGATACACGTTGCACCCGCCGTCACCAGGATGTGACGCTACGCGTCACTCTGGCAACGGGACTCCAAACAGCCCCGTTGCCAGAGCGACACGTAGCATCACATCCTGGCGACGGCGGTGCAATGCGTATCGCCATCCCTGCGGCAGGGATCCTGTAAAGACATACGGATCCCCCACCGCCACTTGGTAAGCCTATCTTCTGACTCAATCACAGGGACCCAGAGATCTCCATTCCAACTTCTATCTGATGAAGGAGCTTTGTTGGTCTCAGATCTAGGTGTTCTACTGCAGACCAACATGGCTACCTTCTGAAATTTTCATAAAGGAATGAGCTCTCCCTGGTGCAAACTGTGCTTGGTGCACAAAATGGAAGCACCAACCCAAATGTCTGGGCTGATGTAAGGGAGAACAAAGTTTGAGTCCAGTGGCACCTTTAAGACCAACAAAATTTTATTCAAGGTATAAGCTTTTGTGTGTAAGCACACTTCTTCTGAAGTGGTCCCTGATTTGCCTTTTTATTCCTTTTTGTGCACTGAGTTTCCCTCCCTCCATCACATTGTGTGCTCACTTACTTACTTATACATTGAATAACATTTTTAAAGGTGCCACTGGACTCAGATTCACTTCTGCACTGTCATTTTTGTCACTCGTTTGTCCCTATTGCTTTAGGGTTCCCCACCCATGTGTTTTTCTCTCTCTAGTAGTCCCAGAGGGAATAAACTACATGTGGAAGGGGGGCGATCCAAAGCAATAGGGACAAACAAGTGACAAAAATGACAGTGCGGAAGTAGCGTTTGTTCTGCTGCTTCAGATCAACATGGCTACCCACCTGACTCTGATCTAAATTAGTCAGCAGGCATCTAGTAGACAAAGCTGTTAGGTGGGTCCCAGATTGTGAAGTGCAAAGTTCCAGTACCTTGAATTACACTTGAAAATGCATTAGAAGCCAGTGAAGCTGTTTCAGTACTGGCCAAATTTGCTTGCAGCAGCAACATCAGAAATTTTTGTACCAACTGAAGTTTCTGACAACTTCCAGTGCAGTCTTATGTGTTATTTTGTAGCACATTTTCAATGCAACCATATTAGTTTGGGGATGTGGCAAGGAGCTACACACAGAGTAATTTAGATAGGGGGCAGCAACGTGTCCAGCCAAGGCTTTGTAGAGAGTATTGTTGTTGAGTGAGAATTTGAATGCATAACTTTGCCATACTTACCAATGTGGATCGTAGCCCTCACCCAAAGGATATTGCCTGCCAAAATGAAGAAAGAGGGCTATGAGTTGGTGGAGACATGGGCTGAGATCCAGACTAATGTTTCTGCAGACACAAAAACTGCAGGATGCAGTTTCCTCACATCTCACAATAATGCCCAATCCTCCTCCACCCTGTTCTTGGGGGTCCCTGCCCATTAAAAAGCTGAGTTGCTTGTAAAAACCTAAGGGCCTCCATTTAGCAAGATAAGGAACAGAAAGGCATAGGCTTTGCCTCCCTTTACCCACATACTATTTTTTAGAATTAAAAATGTACCTGTCTCATTTTCCACTTTATATATAGTGGACTTGTTCATCTTTGGGTTCCAAAGGCTGTGCAGACTAGGCTCACCCCATTTTTCTATATGTGTTTTTCTTTTTAACTTTTCAAAAGTTGGAATCCCAGTAGCCTCTACAAAAGCAAGTGGGTTGCCGTGGTGGTGGTGAGATTGAAGTACAACCTTTGACTGCTCCTTCCAAGTGGTGTTAGCCTTCCTGCCTTACAGCGAATACAAGCAAAGCCCTTTCCTCTTTCCCCTAAAGTACCAGTCATGCAGCCAGTTTGCAGCCCCAGCACCAAAGAGAAAGTGAGGAGGGCACCAAAGTGGAGGTTCTCTTGTCCCCTTAACAGTGCACCCATCCCAAAACCCAAGGTTTGAATAAAACATGCACACACCACTTTTAGAATAAAATTGGCCACAACTTTATTGGTTACAGCTTTAAGAAGCATTGGCCCAGCATGGGGTACCAGATCCTGTTCATCGACTAACTCACCTGCCAGTGGATGATCCCTTGCCCACACCAGCTGGTTGACAGGTCATTGGATCCCACAAGGGCGTCTGCCCTGGAGTGGTCTCCCCTGCCACCTGAGCATGAGGGTAATCCCCAACAGTGCCTCCCGGGCTGGGTGTTCCCTTCACCTCACACCAGGATTCCTTAAGGGGATCCCCATACTCAGGAAAATGGGCACGCAGGCTGACTTTCCTGAGAATGGATCCAGCCCCATGCTGATTCTGCTGAAGTTGTGACAAGAAAAAGTCACTTAACTGTACCGTCATACAACTCCCCCCAGCTACCAACTGTTTATAACAAGGGATCGGAGGGTGGGTCATATTGCCCATGACCAAAGAAAGGGAGAGCTGGGGTGGCATGGTGCCCTAAGTAGCATGCCGTGCACTCCTGCCCCACCAGCCTTCCCTGGGTTCCCTGACTGCGCTAGTGGCATGCAGGGTGAGCCCCAACTTCCCATGTTCACTGCCACCCCATTCCCAGCAAGAACCATCATGTACATCCCAACCCTTCTCGCCCCCTCCCTCCCCATGAGGCTGCAAATGGGATCCAGCTTACTGGAAGGGGAGGAAACAGGTATATGTCTGAAGGCCTCTGCCTCCTTTTCTTTTGCTTGTCTGCCATCCCACTATCTCCTGCAACAAGGGCATTTGCCCACTCCTCCCACTGGAAGGAGTGCTCCTTGTGGTACCGAATGAAAGCTCTCCCCAAGTAAGTGAGTGCACCATGTGATGGAGGAGGGAAACTGTGCACAAAAAGGCAAATCAGGGACCACACTATATGAGCTAAATGTTGTGGTTGGATGATGTGCCCGTCAGGCTCTTATACTCAGTCATAATCTACCTGTCCCCTCCCCCACTGTCCTGGAGAAATAGAAATTTAAAGATAGAAGGTGGAAATTGGAACCGAAATCAGAGTGCAATGCCACTAGAAAAATGGTCAGAACTGACTGATTCAGTCCAGGCCTAAAAGCTGGAAGATTCTTCATTTGGGCAAGTTAGCATTCTGAGGTTAAAAGTATGCTTGGGTCAGATTTTGATTTTTTCTGAATATGCCACCTTAGTTTATACTGAATAGGAAGGAAAAATGGACTGGTGAATTTATTTTACAGGACTTGTTTTGAAGAAAATAACCACTCCAGTCTATGTCAGTATATCTGCAAACAGTTAGTACTCCGACACAGACACAAGGCACCTAGGCACAAGAACAATTTGTGGATTTTATTAGAAAATATTGTTTAAAATACATTGAATTGAATAAAAACTTTTTTTTTGTTCTCGCATTTCACCTGTGTCTACAGGAAACTGTGAAATCTGTTCTGAATGATATTACAGAAGAAACCTGTGGCTAAGCTATTTACTTTAAATATAATTGAATTGCTTGGGCACATTGAACACTGAAATGTTTTAAGCAGGCGTAGGGGAAAATAATTTAATGATGTTCTCTTTAAGACAGTTAATTAGCCTGCCATGTATGAAAGTGTAACAAGAACACCACCTACTGTAAAAGTGAATGTTCTACACTCAGGATGCTAATTTATTCATGTCCTCACAGAGACAGGAGACCGAGCCTGTTAGCTCTTTTATGGCAAGTTTTTTAATTGTATTCATTAGAGAAACTATCAAAAAGAGACTCCTGCCCAGTATATTTTCTGTAAAAACAGAATAATTGATGACAGTATCAGAACAGCAGAAAAGGCTTATGATGTTTTAAAAATTAGTCTGGATGAAAGTACTGGAAATGGCAACATTGAGTATTAAGAATAATTATTTGTTAGTATTATTACATAAACCAACTTGATTATTAACAGATATAAAAGCACAGAAAATGTTCTCCTGTTTGGTTGTTGCTGCCATCATGTCACTGAGAATTTTGTTCACTACCTTCTATAATTAAAAAGTCGTGGAAAAAAAATCCAGTTCCTTAACACATAGATACTTTGTTTTAGGAAAACACTGTTGATGGGGGTGAAAGGAAATTTTTGAATGTGTAAAAACATACATTTGGCTATGTTTTGAAATCCAACTTTGCTGGATACTTTTAAAGCAAGCAAAATTTTAACCATTGTCGAACTTTCAGGAAACAAAGTATAATGCTACCAGATTTAGTATCTTGTTGTGTCATATATTTAATGCTACCTAAAGAATACATACTTGGAAATATTTTAAAAAATAAAATTGAGAAAATATATTATTTTTAAAAACACTGGAAAATTTTCAGGGAAAATATTCACAAATTACTTATGCTCTAATATTGATTCTCAGATGGGTCAATGCCATATGCCAGCTGCATCACGAAAGGTTTGCTATAAAGTCCACTTGTACCAAAAATATGAAGTCATTATGTATCTTTTGGCTATGCTCCTGCAGAGTGCAAGGGTTTGGACTAGATGACCTGCAAGATCCCTTCCAACTCTAATATTCTATGATTCTATGTACTCTGGTCTAGCAGCACTGCTTTCCTTGAACAACTTCATGCTGACATAGCCACACTGAGTCTCCAAAGTCCCGCCAGTGTGCATATCCAAAATGAATGGCATGAGAGGTATGGTGGGAGGGGAGTAGAGCTTAATCTCAATGCTATGCTTGTTCATAGGTGGGCCAAACCCCTGGTGACTGCTAAATGTTCTGCTGGCAAAAGAGGTGGTATAAGGCAAAACCCTCCCACTGAAGTTAACAGAGAGCTCAAACAATGCCCTGCTCCCACTCTGCATTTACAACTGTAACAGTACATCGATTAAGTCTTTGTTCAATCACATCACACCAAAAGAAATCTGTAAACCTGGAAATGGTACATACATTAAGGTAAGGTATTTAATTTGGGGTTCTGTGTTTTCATATCTAGAAAGTGTAGGCACTATGGCAAAAGAGCTCTTGGACAATAGGAGTGCACTTTGCACAAGTGACCAGGGCTAATACCAAAGCAGGAAGGGCATGTTGTGGTGATTTTTGTCCCTCCAAAGTGTTTGGGTAAATGCTTTCCATGTGAGTTTTTTTGTCTCAGAATATTAGGGGTACAGATACAAACTCCACAAAAAGTCAGCGATGGGGGTGCTCGTTTAATGGGGTGATAGATGTAAGTTTTCATACTGCTGCCTTTGCCTTTTTTGCAACAATAGTGTTGTTGCCTTGTAAGGATAACATGGAGGACAGGAAAATGATGTAAGCTGCCTTGGGTCCCCATTGGGAAGAAACAAACAAATAAATAAATTAGAAGGTATGTTTTGTTTAGTGGTAGTTATTTCAGTATTTTCTGATTCAAACCATCAGTGCCAACATTCCACTTTAGTCTTCTTTCCCACTCTGCTACCAGGTTAGGTCCAGGCCTCTGTGAATTTCCTGTGTTGACCAGGGGTCCCTAATGGGATGCCCGTAGGCACCATGGCACCTGCTGACACCTTTCCTGGTGCCTACCAAGTGTTTTTTAGAAAGTGGCCATGGCCATGTGGGGCATTTGCCCACAGAGTTTCTAACTGAGTTCTGATTAGCTGTGCAGATTCAAAAACACATTGCTTCAGCAGAAGCTGCCACCACAGCACAAGGATCTTCACGGCATGTCTTAAGATAAGCTGAGTGCATGCTAGAAAATATTTTGAAACAATATGTTCATTCAGGCAACATTTCTACCTGAAATATTGAAGAGTTATGCATAACCTGAAGCCCTAATGTTATGCTGTTGGCTTTGCCTCCTGTGGCTGCCATTTTGTGGTTGCATCCACAAGCCTGTGTCAGAATTTCAAAGATGCCCCCAGGATCACAAAGGCTGGGCACCCCTGGTGTACCCTTTGCCTCAAGTGTATGGCCTTCTCTTTGCAAAAAAGGAGAATGCCTTCTCTTTATACAGATGCTATTGCAACTGTGCTACCAGGGTCCTGTTCTCTCAAAGGATCTTGAATCCAATGGGTGGGTTCTTTATTCATTCGTAATATCTACTGAGTTATATAGTATATTTTAAACCATGGATAAACTATTCACAGACTTGTAAAGGTCAAAACAGATAGGACACTAAAAGTTCCACATATAGTGTTTCCAACCAGTTTTCTTTATAAATTGCAAGCATATGGGACCCTGATGCAGATCAGGACAGAGATACAGAACCTGGGACTGAGGTTTCCCCACTATGCTGTTTTTCCAAACTGAAATGGCTGTACAGAACTGTTGTTTTCTCTACTGGGACAAACATACAGATCCAGTATTCAGTGCCTCTGTGTTTGCTCAGTGGAAAGGGGGTGGGGAGAGAAATTCTGTGAGAAAAAGGTGTAAGGGGAAAAGCTTACATTCCCTTCCCCTTATGTCATGCCCCTCATCCAAATTTGTTTCATGAATGCCTACTATTTAAAAAGACACTCCCCAGGAAAAAAAAACCCCAACAATGTGAGATCTTTATACATGGAACTCCCATTTTCACATTTGTTTAAGCCTCATTAAAGATGGGCTGAATGGAAGAGATTGGATGCATATGGGCTTGGAAGTGAGGAATGGAAGAGATGAGATGCATATGGGTTTAAGATTATGTACTCTTGCCAAACCAAGGTTCTGTTGAAGCATGGAAAGACTGTTCTCTACCTTTAAGGTGGTATAAACTTCCTTAAATCAGAGAGGGGAACAAAAGGAGGGCATGAGACTAAAAATGGGGTTAAAATTTGAGAAAGGCGTGGACATTGATCATGACAAAGAGGAGAAGAGTGGGAGACAGAGTAATACAAACCACAGGGAAAGAAGAAACCAGCCAGGGAGGCAGTGGGGCCCTTGGACAACCAAGGGGTAAAAGGAGTATTGAAGGATGATAGGGAAATGGCTGAGAAGCTAAATGCATTTTTTGCCTCCGTCTTCACTGTGGAAGATGAGAAGTGCTTGCCCACTCCAGAACCGCTGATTTCAGGAGGGGTGTTGAAAGACCTGAGTCAGATTGAGGTGACGAGAGAGGAGGTCCTAAAACTGATAGACAACTTAAAAACTGAAAAATCACCAGGCCCAGATGGCATACATCCGAGAGTTCTGAAAGAACTCAAATGTGAACTTGTAGATCTCCTGACAAAGATATGTAATCTTTCCTTAAAATCTGTCTCCATTCCTGAGGATTGGAAGGTAGCTAATGTCACTCCCATCTTTAAAAAGGGTTCCAGAGGAGATCCGGGAAATTACAGGCCAGTCAGTCTGACGTCGATACCGGGTAAATTGGTGGAAACCATTATTAAGGAAAGAATTAGTAGGCACATAGATGAACAAAACCTATTGAGGCAGACTCAGCACGGTTTCTGTAAGGGAAGATCTTGTCTCACTAACCTGTTAGTGTTCTTTGAGGGGGTGAACAAACATGTGGACAAGGGGGATCCAATAGATATTATTTACCTTGACTTCCAGAAAGCTTTTGATAAAGTTCCTCATCAAAGGCTCCTAAGTAAGCTCAAAAATCATGGGATAGAAGGACAAGTCCTTTTATGGATCAAAAACTGGCTAGTTCATAGAAAACAGAGAGTGAGTGTAGGTGGGCAATTTTCTCAGTGGAGGGTGGTAAGCAGTGGGGTACCGCAGGGATCAGTACTTGGTCCACTGCTTTTTAACTTGTTCATTAATGATTTGGAGATGGGAGTAAGCAGTGAAGTGGCTAAATTTGCGGATGATACAAAGTTGTTCAGGGTGGTGAAAACCAGTGAGGATTGTGAGGCACTCCAAGGGGATCTGTCAAGGATGGGCGAGTGGGCGTCAACATGGCAAATGGGGTTCAATGTGGCCAAGTGCAAGGTGATGCACATTGGAGCCAAAAATCCTAAATATAAATACACATTGATGGGGTCTGAACTGGCAGAGACTGAGCAAGAGAGAGATCTTGGAGTTGTAGTGGATAACTCACTGAAAATGTCGAGACAGTGTGTGACTGCAATAAAGAAGGCCAATGCTATGCTGGGGATTATTAGGAAGGGTATTGAAAACAGATCAGCCAATATAATAATGCCCCTATATAAATCAATGGTGAGACCTCATTTGGAATACTGTGTGCAGTTCTGGGCACCACACCTTAAAAAGGATATTATAGCTTTGGAAAAAGTGCAGAAAAGGGCAACTCGAATGATAAAAGGGTTGGAACACTTTCCCTATGAGGAAAGGTTAAAGCGCTTAGGGCTCTTTAGCTTGGAGAAAAGACGACTGAGGGGTGACATGATCGAGGTTTATAAGATTATGCATGGGAAAGAGCAGGTAAAGAAAGAGGTACTTTTCTCCCTTTCTCACACCACAAGGTATAGCTAGGGGCTCTGGGGCAAGTGATGCTCTGTCTTCTTGGTGCTTGGGGGGGGGTCAACAGTGGGAGGGCTTCTAATGTCCTGGCCCCACTGCTGGACCTCCTGATGGCACTGGTATTTCTGGCCACTGTGTGACACAGAGTGTTGGACTGGATGGGCCTTTGGCCTGATCCAACATTGGCGTCTCTTATGTTCTTATGTTCTTAAGAAACAACAACTACTTGGGAAAGTCCACAGGGAAATGATACCCATGGGACACTAACCATTGGGTAAATGAATGTGAAAACTGGCTCTTACAGTGCTATGCTAAGCAGAATTATCCCCTTCTAAGAGCATGGATTTCCATGAACTTAGCAAAGTGTAACTATGCTTAGGAATCTTCCCATTTTACTTTAAGATGGAATGTTAATAAATCCAATAGTAAATATTAATTAGCTTGCTGTTATTTTATTTGGTTTCATCCACTTTGTGGTAAGAAGTTAGTGCATTTTTAATATCTTATTTTGTTTAATAGAGTAATTAATAGATCGAACTTTTAACAACTTAATATTGTTGTATCACTACTGAAATATTGATTTTGAAAAAATAATTATCCCCATAGTGCAAATTGGAAACAAAAATGACTAATTGAAAATACTCTGCTACCACAGCAGAGAGTGAATTTCCTTGAGTAAATAGATGACAGATATTGTTCCTCCATTGTAACGTCTTTTAACATCCTGTGAGGCTCTATCCATATCTTTTGTATCTATCCATAGCTTTTGGTGTTGAAATTGAAGCCATGTAAATTTCTGACAGACATAGACCTGTAGCTTGGGGAGTAAATTCATTCATAGGTTGGGGTCATGCCAAGGAGTTGAGCAATGGCTGATGGTTCTGGCTTATACCATAAAGCAGGCATGTCCAACTTCAAACAGGTAGTTATCTATTTTTTCCCGCCAAAAGTGCCGGTGATCTACCACAATGAAAATAAAGTTTCAAATTAGTTTCAAATTAGATTTTAACCCACTAAAGTTGGGTTCCACCACCCCCACCCCCATTTATAATGCACCTTCTGTCATTTACTGGTAAGCAAAATAAGCAAAAACAAAACAGAGAAAGAACTGCAAACATTTTTTATTTTATTTTATACCAGGAGACCAAGTGGGGCTGGTGATCTACCTCTGACCCCTCTGCGATCTACTGGTAGATCGCGATCTACCTGTTGGACATACCTGCCATAAAGGACAATCATGAACTGAGAATCAAATCTATGTAAGTATGAACTATGAACACATGTGTCCCCTGATATGACATCTAAGCACAACACCAGTCTGTATCACAATACAGAGCTGTATCTGTATATGATTTGTATATAAATGAGTAGTGATGGTACATATTCTGAGTGAGTAATGTAAGACCTCCAGTTACTGCACCCAGCCTGCTGGCAAAATGGCACAAGAAGTAAAGAACTTCTAGCCATTTTTCATGGATCAAAGTTTGAGATGGGTTATACCTGACACTTTCAAATTTCAGTGGGAGCTCCGAGTGTACAATGTGTTGTTGTTTTTCTGGTACCTAAATTCAGACACCTCTCAGGACTTTTAATTTTGTAAAAAAAGATAAGTAGCCACTAAAGATCTGGTACTTTTAGATGTGTTTCAGATGAAGCACGAAGGTACTCTTAAATCCTCCATACAAAGAAAAACAAGCCAGGAAAAATACAACAAAATAAAATATCAGCTATTCAGGAGAAGTCATGAAACTACCAATTGTTGTTAAAATGACAGTTTTTGCATATGCCAGATCTTTGGATTTTTACAGTGGTTTGAGGGGCTGACAGGCAGGGCAGCCTTCCTGATTTTTAAAAAAGTCCTTAATGCACAGAGTCTTGTGCTGTCAAATGCACATGCATTATTGCACAGGGGGCCAGTCATACTTCAGCCATGATGATAGAGTGGGCAGCACTCTGTCAGATCAATTATGTACAAGGCCCATCTTCTCTATGATTCCCTCATTTTTTCCTCCTGACAGTTCACCTTGGGCTCAACCTTCTGTTCTCACGGAGGCAAACCTGCAGACAATAGCAAACCTAAGGCCGTTTTTCCCTCACTGGAACATGACACAAAGTAACCCCTTCCTTACTGTTTTTCAGACAAATTTTCCTAACCTGTATGATTTGGATAAATATGTATAATGCATTACATGAAAAAAAATGTCAAGTGTTCCCCTCCCTATTTGTTCATAACCTTCACGTATTTGTCAGTAATTATATGGAAGTCTGCTGGCTCCTCCACCCTGCCTGCTGTATGGACTGTCATGTGAAAGTTTTGTAGATACATGTCTCTGTGTAGCAGAGCTTATAGTCATTCTGAAAATCATTAGAAAGAGATTTAGAATAGGATGAACTAATACATTCCCAGCACAGTCCAGTCTTCTCCCACTGAAATCAATGGACATAGATTGGAGTACTTCTGTATAGGATTTCACTGTCAAATTGGCATTCAGTTAATCAGAAGACAGCTGTAGGTAGATGGTGGAGCAGCAGTCTTAAACTGCAGTGTATTCTGTAGTTTAACAGTTATTGCCTCTTCCTGTAAAGCGGTGGGGGGGGGAGGACAAAAATGTCTAACAAGAAATTTCTCATCACCTTGCCAAACTACAGTTCCCAGGATTCTTTGTGGGAAGCTTTGACAGTTGAATCAGCATAAAGATTGCAATGTAGAGTTGTAATACCCTTTAGTCATGCCGTGTGATGACCTTAGTATAATAGAAATTACTGGGACGACAACACTTGCAGAGCAACTATAAATCATGAAATGGCTGGAAGATCAAGCTGTTAGGATGCTAATTTACTTTTGTCTGCTCAGAATGTATAGGACACATTGATTGGATGGATGTGGCTTTTGAACAGACAAGTAGGTTGATATGTATATGGCTCAGCATTTCTAAGTCTAGGATGTATTCATGCAGTTATTGGTATATTGTAATATCTGCAAACAGGCTAGCCAACAAACAGGTTTGTTGTTAGGTGCTGAACCACATGTATTTAGCTTGTTTAACTGTGGTTTGTCATTACAGCTGAGTGTAGAAAATCCAGTATGTTCAGAAGTACCTCCACTCTTGGTCTCCTGCATTTAGAGAAGTCTGCATAGAGCAACACAAAAATGTAACTGCATTCAAATATTAATAAAGGCTTTCTTATAGCAACCTCCCCTCCTTCTTGAGTAGACTTGATTCGGGGTGGGCTGCCTGGGAGGTCAAAGTTGCCCTAGAAAAGGCCCTGCTTTGCCTCTCCATCATGCCCCCTGGTGGAGAAAGACTAGGGGCTAAGCCTGAAAGTGGTCACCATGTGACTTAGCCAAGCCCAGCAGTGGCCACTATGTGACTCACTAGTCACTATCCACAGTGGCAGCCATGGAATGACTAAGCTGGGCAGCAGTGGCCATTGTGCAGAATATTTGCTGTTCACGAATGGTGAAAATTCCTTGCTTTGAAGACACTGACACCCCATCCCCCTTTCAGGGGAACAAAACAAATATGAAAAACCAAACAGAAAACCTTGGAGAGGACTTTGGAAGGCCTTCTCTCTGTTTGCAAGCTTTCCACTGCCTATTGCCTGCGTTCCTCTGTGTTGGCTGGCTCTGGGTGGCATATGGTTGTGCAGGGGCTAGAGAGCACAGTGGCCAGTGCAGCGTATCATGTCTTCTGTGTTCCCAAGCCTTTGCCATGAGTTTGAGGCCAGGCTGTGTGGGTGGGAAGTTCAGGGTACATTGTTGGGGTTGCTCTCCGTAAGCCAGCTACCCTGCCGATGGAGCTTGTTCCAAATCACTGCAGGCGCAGTGTGGTGCTTGGCATGGGATGGAGGGGGGGAAATAGTGTTAGGGTGGCGGAGAACCCGAACAAGTGGCAGAATGGCAAGAGGGCCATGCTCATTCTGTGCCTGCCGGATAGGGTTACCAGGTCCTACCTCTGATCTGATGGGGGGTTCCTGGGTCCTTGTTGGAATCTTCTGCCAGGCGCATGAAGCACATGTGGCGCAATGATGCCACTCTGAAGTGATGTCATCACTTTGCTGACGTGGGGTGTGTGTGTTTGATGCTCTAGTTTTTGGTCAAAACTCGGCAATGCTGATGCAGGAGGGGGCTGTCTGGCCAGCGGCAGATTGAAGCCCCCCAAATCAGGTAGTCCACAGCCCCCACTGTGTTGGAGCCCCCACTTTGAGAACCTCTGCCACAACCCCTTGGAAGGATCTGCTGGCCAGAAACCTGAGGGAGAGCAGAGCCTCCTGTAAGACAGGGATGGCACAGGGGTCATGAGCTTGGCTTGAGCTCCTCACACAGGCAAAAATCATCCAGGCAGGTACTGTCATACAGATGGATGCTGAGTACTGCAACCTTATCTGCCATTGCTGTGCCACCCAGACCTAGCACGTGGGCAGTAACTGGATGTATCAGACACCTTGCAGAGGCAGAAAGGGGCACTATGCCAGGGCACACTGGCCTGGGCCTGAGGAGAGAGGGGGTTGTTTTCAATATGGGCTAAGGTGCTTGGTTCCATGTGGTCCAGGCACCCACTAGCCCTACCCTCACCTTTATCTACCCCCTGTCCCAGTGGGATGGGTCTTCTCTGTGTGCAGCCTCCTCCTGATGGCTGGTGCCCATCATGGGAATAGGGGGAGGAGGAGAGAGGCCAGGAATTCTGAGCCTTCCCATAGTGCCTCACCCTGCCTCAACATTCCCCTGTTTGTGGGTGGCATGGCTGCTCCAACTTCTGGCAGTGGTGATGGCCACCACCAGCCTAACTGGACTGAGGGTGAGAGGGTGTTGCTGTAGAGGTTGGTGGTGGAGTATGCAAGTGTAGCCATAGTGACCACCAGGAGCAGCGTTGCCACTTCACACCACTGTGCCTTCTGGTGCATGGTGGTGGAGTAGGTCTCTGTTCTGAGATATGCCACCCAGGTGGAGATGTCCACCCTGAAGCGCTGGAACGATTCCTTTGGCTCTGCTTGGAAGTGTGTCCGGGCCCTCATGGCCAAGGTTGTCCCATACAAATGGATGATGGAAGAGAGTCTGACTGGAGCTGAGGCTGTCATCTGGGTGATAATACCTTCCATGGTAGTGGGCAGCCACTGTGTCAAGCTGTTGAGTGGTGAGCGTAATTGGTTTTGCTGCCACCTGGTCCTTGCCAGGGAGCCCTCCACTTGGCACCGACACCATTCCCAGTCCCCCTGTCCATTCTGATGCCTTCCCTTTCCCCCTCTCAGGGTGTGGACCTCGTCACAGGACCATCTTCAGAGGTGACCAAAAGGGTCGCTGAGTTGGCCACTAGCCAGAGCACTGAGGCCCTGACCCTGGGCTCCAGGGAGGAGGGGGGTCTTCCCGCATTTCCCCCTGCCAAGGTGCTCCTCCTCTGAGACCCCTGGGGCTGAGTACTAAGGCCAGTGACCCCTTGTGGCAAGCCAGGAGGAAATGGAGCTGAGCAATGAGGAGGAGGCTCCAAAGGTGTGTGGTGTGAGAGGTGAGCTGCCTGTGAGGGCAGATGATGCCACCATAAGGGAAGAGCTCTGGTGGCCACTTCGACTGACTCTGCTTTCTGTCCCTCTTGCCCTAGGACTTTTCTCCCTGATGTTCGCAGCTGAGGTTGTAGACTACCTGCCTGCCCTGACCACTGTGAGGCAAACTGCGGTGGCCAGCTCCATGGTCCTCTCCAGACACCTTGGAATCCCCAGAGTCAGGCACTGAGGCTGAGCCCATGCAGTGGGTGGACTTGATGTCTTTATATGGCAGCAGAGGTGGGCCACCAGAGATTGGGGAGGGAAGGGATGGCAGAGGCAAGCCACATCCTTCAGAACCTGGTGCTGCAGTCACTGGTGCCCCAGACAATGGTGCAGATTCTGGCCCCAGTCTGGGACCTGGGCATGGTGCCCATGCCCGGCTCAGACTATCCCCCCACTCTGTCATCCATGTGGGCGGCGATTGAGCATGCGTGCCTGGAGAGCCCTTGAGAGTGGCTGGAAGCCTTCTCCAGGAGTTAGCAGAGAAGAAGAAGAGAAAAGATTGGATTTATACTCCACCCTTCACTACCCGAAGGAGTCTCAGAGTAGCTTACAATCCCTTTCCCTCCCCACAACAGGCATCCTGTGAAGTAGGTGGGGCTGAGAACTTATGACTGACCCGAGGTCACACCAGCAGCTGCATGTGGAGGAGTGTGGCATCAAACCCAGTTCTCCCAGATGGCAAGCAGTGGATGGAAGGGCTGGAAGTATGTGTGATGGTGGCTGCTGTGCACCTGGAGGGGTTGCTTGCCATCACAAGGGATGTGGGGGACAAGGTACACATCAAGAGGTTGCTGGGGGACCTGTCAGGGGCACTTTGGAACCCCCCTCAACACCCTGCCCCGCTGGTCCCTCTCCTGCTCTGCTGCCAGCAGAGGTGGCATGGGGGTTGGTGTAGGGCCACTCTAGGCAGTGTGGGCAATGTGCTGAACAGCATGGCTGCCGGTGAGAGTAGGGTGCCTGCTAATGCACAGACTGCCCACCACATTCCCTCTCCCCTTCTGGTCTTTGGCAGCCCTTCACTCCGGCTGGCTGGGAAGGGGTGACTTGGGATGTCTGGGGACCCCTTGTACCACTGTCAGGTGCTTGGAGCTTGCACAGGGCTTGGTCTCTTTAAGCTGATGGGAGGTATGTGCTGCTGAGAGACAATGAGTTTCCCCAGGCACTTTGCTCAGCCCCCATGCCTGCTGCCCCTGATTGGTTCTGGCTGCCCTTGTACATCACAGCCCTGTCACCTTGCCATGACACTTCCATGCAATGCTGTGGCATGATTGCTGGGGATACTACCATGGTAACACCAATGTAAAGCCAAAACAAAACCGCCATTTTCCCGCCAGCCACTGTGTATCATAATCCCATAGGGAACGGACCAGTGGTGCTGAAGTTACATCACAGCTAGCCACTGTGGAACAGGTGCAGCTCAGGATTGCTCTGAAAGTGATGGACAGCTAGCACGTGCAATGCCTTTTATTAGCTCTGGTTAATTTGCCAGGTATGGCCATTCCTTGAAATCTGGCCACAGTGATCCATGCTGTCATCACATCCAAGTGAGAGTACTGTGATGTGCACTATGTGGAGCTGCATTTGTAAATAGTTTGCAAACTTCAGTTGGTCAGAACAGTTGAGTCTAGGCTCCTGTCAGAGGTTGGTTACAGGGATTATATCAGTCTTCTGCTGAAACATCTGCAGTGGGTACCCATCTGTTTCCTGGTACAATTCAAAGTGCTAGTCGTTACTTCTAGGGCCCTAAATGGCTTTGGGCTATGGTACCTATCCATCTCACCAGTTAATATCTGCCTCTCAAGTAGGGTTGCCAACTCTTGAAATCTTACCGGCGGGGGAGGCTCCGTTCTGACCGGGAGCCGGCTGTGTGCGTGTGTGCATGTGCGCGAAGCGCGCGCGCGCCGCCGCAACGTCACCGGAAGTGACGTCAGACGTTGCTGATGTTGGGGGCGTGACCAAGCTCATCGGGGGGGGAAACATATGGTTTCCCCCCCGACGAGCTCAGCCACGCCCCCAACATCAGCAACGTGGCTGCGTCATCTCTGGTGACGCAGCTTTGAGGGCGGGGTTCCCCCGGGCCACGATTCTGCCGGGGCGGAAATCGGGGCTCTGAAGTGGGGGATTCCTCACCCCTGGGCACATTTGGCAACCCTACTCTCAAGCCCTAATGTCTGTGTCCCTACCTCCAGAGATGAGGTGAGTGGTGACTAAAGACAGGACATTGTCTGTTCTGTTTTGCAGACAGTTTTAATGCTGATTAAGTCTAATAGTGGGTCCTTACCAGTGTTCCCTCTAAGCTGAGTTAGTGTGAGTTAGCTCACAGTTTTTTAGCCTCCAGCTCACACATTTTTGTCTTAGCTCAGGAAGGATGGCTCCAGAGCAAACTAATTGATGCAGTAGACAAATTGCTCACTAACAACTTTAATGCCAGTAGCTCACAAAGTAGAATTTTTGCTCACAAGACTCCACAGCTTAGAAAGAGCATCACTCCTTACCGAGACCCCACGAACGGCACACATTCAACCTGGGCTGTGTGAGCTGCACTGGCTCCAGACAGAGTATTGGATCAGGTTCAAGGTTTTGGTGTTAACCTTTAAAGCCCTAAATGGTCTGGGACCCATGTACCTTCGGGACTGCCTCTCCTGGTATACTCCCCGGATAGCATTGTGCTTGGCAGGTAAGAACTTACAGGTGATCCCTGGCCTGAGAGACATCCATCTATCCTTGACCGGGGCCAGGGCGTTTTCTGCACTGGCCCCAATCTGGTGGAACTCTGTGGCGTAACATCTGGGCCTTGCAGGATCTGATGCAATTCTGCAGGGTCTGTAAGGCAGAGATGTTCCACCAGGCGTTTGGTTGAGGACAGTTCCATCTGTCTGGTGCTCCTGTCTTTCTACCTCCCCACCCCTGCAGGGCAATGGCATAATTGGTAGTCATCTTATTAGGTTGCATATTGTATTTTACTGGATTTTATTGTTTTATTGTTAATTAACATATGTCTACTTTTATTGTTGTACACCACCCTGGAGCCTTGTTTTACAGGGGAGGGCAGTTTAAAAGTCTAATACATAAACAAATACTGTGGTTTTAAACTGTGAACCACCTCAAGTAGGCCTCTGAAGGGGTGGCATAGAAATATTCCAAACTAACAAACAAGAGCTCTAGCCCAAGAAAAGGGCATGCGTTGTTACTCACAAATTATGCATACAGCCAATTCATTCTTATCCACACAGAAACAAGATGTATGCCAGTGGAGAAGTTCAAATGGATTCACACCAGGAAAATTTTGTGTTGCATTTTATTTTCGTTTCCCCTTTTTCTGTGCTTGACCATCTGATGCTGGTAAATAATGAAAAGATTTAGCTCAGTAAAAGTTAATGGGGCTTCAAATCCCTACCGAAGGCTGAACTCCCATGAAACACCTTTTCAGCCTTCTCCTTGATGCTGGTGTGCATATGTGGGGGGCGGGATCCCCAAGGACAGCTCTAAATGTGCTTATATTGGGTTTCTGTATTGATTAGTGCAGGAAACTTGATTTACAATTTTATTTCAACCTTCCCACTCTTTATAATGCACGTGTGATTTCAATCAAACTCTTGTCACACAAAAAAGTGTCACTTATCTACTAACCTGCAGTATAAGTTAAAGGCTGTGAAGAGAAAACAACAACAACAATCTTGGTATAGCACGCAAGATCACATGCAAGATTCTTCTATACATCTCCTAGATCAGCTGACAGTTCATCTAAGCCAAAGCCATGCAATTGCACCTTCCAGTACGTTTCTTCACTGTTCATCCTGACACCTTTTTCTATTACTCCCGAAGTGGAAGCTGGAATGTGCTGAGTCTTTGCAATGAATCATAACAGAACTCTCATAGGGCTGAGTATTTTTCATTCCTAAAAGGCATTCCGTTGTTAAGCACAAAGCAAGGAAGAATAAAATAAAATATAAGGCAAACGTTTGGAAGCAGGATAACATTTTTTAAAGTCACTTTGCCTCAATGATTCAATAGGCAAGGCTTCTTTACTGCTGTGGCCTGCGTTCACATACCCTTCTGCTACCTCCTCATTGGAATAAGAGGCATGGTGGCCCATGACTGGATGGGTCAGCATTTTATTTCCTTTCAGCTCTCTCTGATGAAAAGCACATGTGTCTAGTAAATCTTGCCTTTCTTCTTAGTAAACCAGTCAGTGTTCATTATTGAGGTCTGGGCCTAGCTGGGTGGGAATCAATATGACGATCCTCTTAATTACTTTACTAATCAACAAGTTATTCCTTATTTCATTCTGCAGTAGTCACTGAAATCAAAAGATTTATATCCTTTGTGTACATATAAATCACACAGTCATACTCATAAACATATATGCAAAGGCAAGCATATGTGTACATATTCTACTATAGCTGAATTTTCACTGTATTTTGTAATGTACTCAGAGCTTCTTAAACTGAAATGTGAAAGGTGCTCCTTCTATATAAATTAACATAGGCACACACTTGCCTCCTCTCTCCCTCTTTAACACAATATATTGTCTCACATTACAGATTCAGGGCTGGTATAGACCAAACTGGAGGTGGTTGGACAAGAAAGTAGCTGTAACAGGATAGGAGCAGGAAGCACACAGGTGGTGAAGTTCCCTCTATTAATAGGGACATTCAGTCAGAAATTTACTCATCCAGATCTGACCTGAATCATTGCCAATTCATACATTACTCAGAATATGGACTGAATTATTTCGAGTTGGAAACCTTCCAGTATGACAGTTGTCCTCACACCTTGCTGTCTAGTTCCACTTTCCTGGACAGTGGGTGGTAGAAGGGACCCTGAGCAGGGAAAAGGGCTCAGGAAATATGTGCCTGGGAGAGACATCATCTAACCAGAAGAGGTGGCAGATATTATCGCCAGACAGGATAATCTAAATCGGCATTTCTGTGCAAAGCATTTCCGTATTTTGAGAATCGCTGCACTGCCTCACAGGCTTTGGGAAGATATTCTTTCTACGTACTGTTTTTGCACTAGCAGATAACAGAACTGTTCATGTATGTGTGTGTGTGTGGGTCAGTAATTGCTACCCTCCTGTAACAGCCAGGCAGCCAGTCCATTCCCATGCACAGGACAGAGACTTTGAGCTTTGAATCTCATTAAGAAAGGTAGCCTGTAAATGCAGTAAGTGACTAAGTAAATACTTTGCTAAAACACACTGGCATGCAAGGATGAAGGGACTAGAGGAGAAGTAGAGACAGCTCATCTGCCCTGCTGACTATGAAGGGGGAAGATCAAGTTAGAATGTCAAGGTTTCTGCATCCATATTAATAAAGAGGAATTACACATAAAAGCATTAAGGGGGATCAAGAATATCAGGAATGACAAATAATTTAAAAAAATCTTTGACGTGTCATAGAACTGATGATTAAGGATTTGAAATCTCTCAGACATTTTTAATGTACTTACTGCACTGAAAACACTCCAAATGTTTATAGGTCCTTTAGCAAGAAGCTCTCAGTAAGATTTTCTTGTTGCATTTTGCTCCAGAGGTAGAAAAGAGAAGACAATGCCTCTGAGACTATACAAAGCGCTTTGCCTTATGACTGCATACTACAGGTAAATGCAATACTACAGGTGCATGTGATACTACGGATACATGACTCATAGATGTTTGGAATGAGAGGTTATGGTCTAGAAATAACAACTTTTGACCTTACATTATAGCACTGTACACTCCCTGTAGTCTACAGGTGTGGGAGACCACTGTGTGAGCACCGGGAGGGAGGTGTGTATGTCTCTGTGTGTGATCAATAGTGGCTTCTCCACAGTCCAACACTGCCCATTTCTGATGCTCACTACAGATTCAAAAGACAGCTAAATATTAAAATAGAACTATTCCTCCCTTTCTTCTGTTTCTTAAGTGTACAAAGACTATTTGGGGAAAGGGAGCACAATGAAGTAGCCTTTATGTAGGACTGCAACTTTTCATAAAGAAAAACATTTCATTTTGGTCACATGCTTGAATAATGACAACTTGCATGAATGAGAAATGCCAGCGGAAGTGCCAGTACTGCAGTCATGTATTCTGTGGAGACATGCATTATGAATGACTAAATTCTGCTTTATTCAAAGGGAAAGTTAGATATGCTGATTGCTTCACATTTAATGATCCTTTACATGGATGGCATTTCCCCTGTTTTTGGCCATAAAAGAAGCAAGAGATGGAAAAGTTCAAACTCACAGTGCATCTTTCTTTGAACATCTTTCATCTGAGCCCTTTGTTATGCAATAGTGAGATGAGTTTGGCCTGCAACCTGACACCAGTCCTTCTTTCCCAAACAGAGGTTTTTCTCATAAAATCCACTCAGGCCCTTCTTCTCAATTTCTTCATACACTTTTCACGAGAAAAAAGAAATCATTCATATCCAACAAAGAGAGTCTCGGATTCTTTAGATATTTTCCACTATAAGCTTTTGGCACCGTTATGAGCCTCAGCTCAAGTTACGTTCCTGATCCCCCTTCTTTCATCTGGTAAAAATGGATTATTTCATTATTAGCCTGGAACCGTTACTGTTCACAGAGATCAGGTCTATGTATGAACAATTCTTACTCTGGTGTCTCACTGAAAATCCCAGGGCTGTTGTAAACTTTGCTCCAGACTCTTTAAACTCTTGTTGTAGTAAGATTAGTATGGTTACTGACTTTTCCAAATGGTTCTTTGTCCTAACACAAATGCTCCTAGTATGAATGATATGAAATTGCCCTTCCTGCCTTTGTGTATTTCAAAGTTGCAGAAATGTCAAATAATCAAAATTATGCTATTTGACTTCAGTTTTTGTTACATGTGGATTATTATGGGGATGGACGAGATTCAACACTGTAGATCAGGGGTTCCCAATGTAGCATGTGCCAGCCTTTCCTGGCACCTACCAAGTGTTTTTTAGAAAGTGGACTGGGCAGGTGGAACTTTTGCCCAGCAAGGCTTCTGACTGGCTACTGAACATCCAATTGTTTGTACTGATTTTTTAGAAGTTACATAAACAGCAGCTGCCACCACAGCATCTTCACTGTGGGGCTGAAAGTAATCTGTGTGCATGCAAAAGAAAATATTTGTAAACAATATGTTCATTTTAAAAGGCATCCTGTTAAACTGAGCTTCTGGTTGAAATGCTGAAGAGTTCCTATTGGAGTTATGCATCACTTCACTCCCTGACATTTTGTGGTTGGTTCCACCTCTTGTGGCAGCCATTCGGTGGCTGACTCCACTTCTTACAGCAGCCATTTTTTGGTTGCACCCATCTCCCTATGTCAGAATTCCAAATGTGCCCCTAGGGTCATAAAAGCTGGGGACCCCTGCTGTAGATTATTGCAAAAGACATTATTGCAAAAGACAGAATTCTTGAACAACTTCAGAAACTCTGAAGAACGGTATTAAGGTGAATCTGTGAGAAGGCGAAGGCCAAAAACTTGAATTACGGGATGAATACTAAAGCTGAGCAGAGTGAAAGGAGATCTCCCAATTGAGGAAGCAGGCTTAGCTCCAGATTCCAAGAAAGAAGAAAAAAGAGAAAAGAAATGATTACATCAGGAGAGAAGGTTTATAGTTGCGATTTATTAGGCACTTGGAGTCAGGGGAGAAGTCATTTACACTAGGGAGTGCTGACAGCCACAAGGGACCTGCAAATGAAAATTCTCCCTGAATCTTCCTCACACCACTCAGACACAACTCAAATATATGAAAGCAAATTAAAGTCACTGGGTTCCCCAGAATGTTTGTCCTACTAGCCCATCCCTCTCGGCAGTCCTGATTTATCCAGAATGATATTGGAAGCAGAATGTAAACGTTAATTTAAAGAGCCATTCATAAGACTCCATATTTTAGTGACTGATTTTTTTTTC
Source organism: Gekko japonicus (assembly GCF_001447785.1). Lineage (NCBI taxonomy): Eukaryota > Metazoa > Chordata > Lepidosauria > Squamata > Gekkonidae > Gekko > Gekko japonicus. The sequence goes on from NW_015168657.1 coordinate 1,419,975, forward strand.
ATGTTGAGATCTATTCTGTTCCTTTGGAAGAATCCAATGCAGATCTTAATCATGTTTCATTATGAGCTGGTCAGGACTAGTTTAAAGACATTCTGAACTTGTGATCACAATAACTTGTAGTAGAGCCTATAATTTTTCCAACATGGTAACTGGAAAATCACCATGCTATGATTAAAAAAACATTAAAAAGTAAAAAATTCTCAGATGGTCATAATACATTAGAGATACATGAGTTGGTGGATAGCAGTTTCTTCTGCAGTTGATGACATAATCCAAGGTCTAGTCTGTTCCTTCCAGAAATGAGGGGTTTGAAGGCTTGAAGGTAAACTCAGGGGCTGGCTGATGCCAACATGGAGAAAGATACATAGGTCCTGTCCATACGAGGCCTTTTGGGCCGGGAGCGGGACGGAACGGGGGCGGAGCAAACGGGCACGATCCCACGGCAACATCCCTGTTCCGTCCCAAACGCCGATACCGCGCAGCAAAAAAGCACCACCTTCCTAGGTGGTTGCATCCCTTGGAGCGGCTCAAGGCGGGCCGTGGGATCGGCCGGCGCGTCCTTGCGCCGCCGCATCTCGCCCCCCAGCCGTACTGTGCATGCTCGAGCATGCGCAGTTCAGCAGCCTCCCCCTCCCATCGGACTCTTGCTCCCCGGCATCTGATCGTGCCGGGGAGCGATGCGCCGCGGCTGAGGGGATCCGTGGGATCCCGCCACGGCGTCTGAAGTTTGGTGCGGCTCTGAGTAGCCGCGTTTCAGCCGTCCCGTGTGGCAGGGACCATAGAGAAGCAGTTGTTCTCATGATCTGTTGGCTCCTGGCAGCCCTTATAGGTCCTCACCAACACTTTGAATTGTGCTCAGTAACAGTGGTGTAAAATTAGTGAACATGTTTGCTTTGTAAAGTGTGGAGATGCCCAAATTAAGGATATGATCAGCGGGATGAGGGAGATTTGTACTAAAGAAATAAGATTTCTCTTGGGTGAGCTCACTTGTTTCAATGCCCACCTCCCTGTCAGCTCACTTCAATTAACTCTGAAATAACCTCCAGCAATGGATACCACCAGTTCAATATGTAATTAAACCTGAAATCCTCCATTATTGCACTGAATTATAGTTTAGATGAGTGAGTAACATCTTAGTGGGGCATAAGCTTTTCCAGACTCTTTCTCTTCTGCAGTGAAGTGCTCCCAAATCACACTGAAGTGCTCCCCAAAGGACAAGAACTATTTAAGCTTTATAAATGCTGTCCTCCAAAAAAAAAAATCACTTCACATGAATGTTTCATGTCTCTCCTTGGTGATGCACAGGCCCCAAACATTTAGCTGTGAGGGTGTTTATATTTGTGGAACTCTCTTGAACATTTGCTGTGGATTTCAAACAGCTGCTACACTGAAGCATTGGGAATAGTAAGATCATGAATATTCAGGTGTAGCGACTGGAATGAACAGCCGTTAATAGAATAAATGGCTAAACAGTCGTGTAAGGCTTATTAAGACCTATTGGGGCTCAGATAATAAATTCCCAGCCTGACATGTTACAACAAAATGTAGTTGAAATATTTTGGACCATCTCTTCAGAAAGGAAGGGGGGGGGAATGTTAGTTCTCTATGATAACACAATGGAACACCTGGAAATCTTGGCTCATACATTAGATTGGGCAGATATGATTTTTACATATTAACTCATCCTTGCTTTAATACAATGGCTATGTCTATTCCGTAAATTGTGAGGGCTGTCTGATTTATGTACAGTTTAGAATGGACAATGCTATTCACATGGGAACATTTTATAGATCTCCTTCAGATTTCCTAGATTCTGGAAAAATCAAGAGCATACTTTGCACAGGAAGAGCTGTATATGATTGGATATCAGATGGAAGAAATAGCCATATATGCCCGGGGAAAACAATGTGTTACAACTATTTTCATGTTATTTACCTTTAATCTCCTTTGTGGCTGGATTATACCAACAACATAGAAGCCAGCACTGCTAAGATATAATTAGTGGTTAGGTTCTGTGTGATGAATACAGCAATGTAAACCACATGAGAAAGTTTGTGGCTGTCCCAGAATCATGTGGGTGCCACTTTATGTTGCAGAGCCAACCCTCAATTTATCATTCATTAAGGAAATAGCAAAATTTAATATTTGGCTGTACTTCTAGGCATGTTCTCCATCAGTCATGCTTTCCATAAGGAGTATATATGTTTTACAGAACTGCCAGGGCATAATAGGTGTAATGGAAGTAGTACAAACCAAGCCTTCTGGGTTAAAAATATTTTGATTGTGCAAATTTTCACCATACAAACATCTCATTCAGTGCAATTGCTTCCTTTGCTACTGTTGCTTCTTTATCCCTATGTGTCACAGGGGTGATTCCAGACAACCAGTGATCTTGCAATGAATATGCAGCCAACTAACATTGGATAAATAATGTTAAAACTGAAACCTAGAATGAGTGGAATGTTTTCTGAATAAGTTACATGGGTCATTTTAGTGAAGCAGGGATCATATAGTGAATAGTATGACCGATCAGTTTTGGCTATGTGACAGAATCATTAGAAAGGTGACGTCAATTGAGACTGACAGTAAATTGGGCTCTGTAAGCAACATGTCTTAGAAAAATAATTGAAAGGGGGAAGTATTCTTGACAATGATGATATTAGCATGAGAAAATGTAAGTAGTGAATAATAAAACAAAAGTATAAATCACAATTATTGAAGCAGCATAGTGATACTATAATACAGCCTTTTAAAACATTCAAAGAAATTCAGGAGAAAGGAACAATCATAGAAATCTAACATTCACTTATTGCTATTTTCCTTTTTTTAAAACAACAACAACAACAACTTTTTATTATTTTATAACAAACATACATATAGTTGGGGATTAGTATACATCCATGTTATATCTAATTCCTAACCTTATACATTAACCAGTTATTATTTTTACTTTTTCATATTTTTTCACACCTTATGGTTGAAACAGTGGTACTCACTGCTTGGCTCATGTAGAACATCATTCACAGTTAAGGTAAAGGTTCCCTTGCTCGAAAGCCAGTCGAATCCGACTCTAGGGTTGCGGTGCTCATCTCCGTTTCAAAGTCGAAGAGCCAGCGCTGTCCAAAGATGTTTCTGTGGTCATGTGGCCGGCATGACTAAACACCAAGGCGCACGGAACGCTGTTACCTTCCCACCGAAGTGGTACCTATTTATCTACTTACAATTTCTTGCTTTCGAACTGCTAGGTTGGCAGGAGCTGGAACTAGAGATGGGAGCTCACTCTGTCATGCGGCACCCGGGTCTCGAACTGCTGAACTACTGACCTTCCACAGCCTGCAGTTCAGCATCTTAACCACTTGACTAAAAGATCCACGTTCCTCTGACAGTGACTGTTTCAAGGCGAGAACCACCTACCAAACACAAGCCCCACTAAACCAGAGCCTTGCCCACTTTTCTGAAACATAGGACAGGTGCCACATTGGGGATCAGTGCTCAGAAGAGGCACAGGTAGCATGTCAAAGATCCATCTGTGGCTCCTAAGCCACTGAGTGCGCATCACTGGGTTAAAATATCTTGAATGTGGCTGATTTTTTCAGATTAGGAAAAGCTAAATTCAGGTTTCATTGTGGTAGTTTAAATGGGATTGTGCAGAGAAATTGAATAATTTAACTGACCATTTTACTACAACAAAAATTCTATAGATGTAATAGATTGGATTTTTCTTTGCTGTATCTCCTAGCTTCATTTTAAACATTCTTTCCAGTGACCTGGGTTTTTGTTGCTACTATCTATCTGCAAGTTGTTAATTTTGTAAGAGAACTAGAATTTTATGTCCATTCAACTTGCTTCTGCCACATAGCATCACATGACATGAAAACCAACATAACATATGGAGCATCTCCCAGTTAACTAAAGGTGAAAACTCAGAAATATTTGATCAGTTACCTCCAGTCAGTTCCAATGACAGTATAATGTTTCCTGTGCTTTTGTTGGTTCTTCCCACTTCCTTCCCACTTTCTGCTGACTGGACTGTAACTGTGGAACAACCTCTTTCTTTGGTCTCTTTCTCCCACCTCGGTAGTGAGAAATTTTAAGCCCCTGTGTCAGCAAATTTTCAAGTTTTTTTTAAAAAAGAACACTTGTTTAATAGGGAGATATATTTGTATTGCTATAAGAAGACAAGGAGCAATCATTGCACTTCCTGTGTGCTTGCAGCAATTGGTGCCTTTTTCTTTTTCTGCCCTAATTTTCTTTATGCTGCAGCCATTTGCTTGTTTGCGCTTTCAGAAGGCATAGGAATGCTCCCTGCTCTTTGAAGCCACTCAGCCATCACTCTTTGCTTTTGTGCTTGTCTCTCTTGATGTGCCCTGATCCTCCTCTTTCCTCCCAGAGAAAATCCCCCCCCCTTGCCCTGGCATGTCTTTGATTTTTTTTTAAAAAAACCCTCCCTGATAGCGATATATTGTTATAAGATGTGCCTGTGCCTTGATATCCAACACCCCTTTATTGTGTTTATTTTTCATTGACTAGATTGGTGAGAAATTGGCTCCTCCTCCTTTGCCTGCAGTTGGTTGATGTGAAAACTTTTGAAAACAAATTTGCCACCCCAAACATCCAAATTTTGGGGTGAACCTTTACATGGGTGGCATTTTTTCACATTTTCCCACAGGGACATTTCCACATATTTTTCTACCGATGATGACACTACCCTTGCTCAAAAATTCTGATTTTTTAAAAAGCATGTTTGTAAGGAAATAAACTGACATGGCAACTGTAGAAATGTGGAGGGAGGGAAGACGTGCGGAAGCCCCATATTTAACACAATTCCAATACTAGCAAATTGAGTGCTAAGAAAAGTAGGAAATAAGTTCCATGAATAATGTCAATGTGTTGATGGCTCAAGTGAATTCACCATACTGTGGAGAATAGAGATCAGCAATCTGGATTAAAGCCATTCAGAATGAAATTATTAAAATGATTCCTAATTTATTTATTCCCTTCTTTCTCCATATCCTTTCATTCTTCTATGACCTGGTTATCAATATAAGAACCTAATCTGTTTAGGAAATTCTCCTATCACGGTTGTACCAGTGAAGGAAACAACAGATGGAATAAATTAATTAGTCAAAACTTGTTTAAAGGAATGGCATTTCTTTGCCCCAGCCAGAGGGCAGAAAAGAGGAACATTTAGAAAAGTTAATAGACTTCTTGTTAGTCAGAACTTGTTAGTTTATTGATGGAACTGCCCATCACTTTATATGTCAAAAAAGAGGTTAGGGTGCTCCAATTTGGAGACAGATTTTTGTGTGTGTGCATGTGAATTGTTCCTCGGGAATTATTCCTCTCAACTTTTCATAAAAGAGAAAATTAAAAATATTTGTGTCAACTGCCTTTGACTCAAAGATCCTGTCAACATGGCACATGACTATGCTCCTGGTTCAGAGCTGGTGAACTCAGTGGAAACTTGTGGCTACTCTGCTCTAGTCAGCGTCACAACATCAAAAGCCAGAAGGGCAGCCCAAATGAAAACAATGAGGCAACAACCAACAGGTGCATAGAAATGGAAAAGACTTTTCTTAAAAGCCCCAAACTCAATTTGTTATAAAGTATGCACACAGGCTCCTTAGAGTATTGTCTATGGACAATGTATGTGAACTAGAGTTGCCAGCTCTGGTTTGGGTGTGGACCCTGGGAAGGGTGGGATTTGGAGATTGTTATATGAAAATATAACAATACGGAAGAAAGGTTCTAAATCAATGAAATGTAGGACTCCAAACTCTAGTCAATGTTGTTAGGATCCAATATTTTGCTCTTGTAGGTACGGAGTAAAAAACTTAACAAATCCCCTATTATCTAGCCTCTGATTTTGCATTAAAGATTGAATTCCTAACAGAATCAGTGTAAATAAAACTTGTGTCTCTTTCATTATTAACTGCAATAATCACAAAAAGGGAAAATGGGGTGTTTTGTAAGTATCATAATAAGAAAATGATACAAGTTCCCCATCTAAACAACTAATAGCAGATTTTTTGTCATTGTATTCAGAATCTTACATTATTGCAGTCTCTGTCTCTTGTTCTGCTCTTTTTACAACCAGCATTTTCCTAACAAGAACAAAGAAATCTATGATTCTAAGTAGGGGGGGGGGAGCCTCTCTCTTTTTTGATTGACTGCAAGCTGCAGCCACTAGGATTGTATAGAATATGTCATGTGTGAGGTGTTCCAGCCTTAAAAGATATGGGGGTAGAACTTGGAATCAAATATAAGCTGATGTCACATAGTGAAGTGTGGTTAGCTTTCTTCATGAATATAGTTCATGTTATCTGTGTGGTATGTTCTGTGAATCTTTCTGAAGCAATTTACTGTTTTTATCTGGGGCCTGCTCCCCCAACCTAATTCAGTACATTCAATACTATTTGATTTATGCCATGATGTACACTGTAGATAAGCATTAATGCAAGTGCAGACACATCTAGTTCCCTAAAATCAAACCACAGTGACTTTGTATGAAGATGCATGCTTTGGGCATAGCAAAATCATCACATTTGCTAAGTCAGTGTTCTCTTCTCTTCCTACTCTTTTAGTTTTTGTTCAGTGCATCAAACCAATGTTTCTCTGTGTGGTCTGTTTCTGTCACTGGATAGTGGGCGTAACCACAAAATGGCTGTCACAAGAAGATGAGCTAACCACAAAATGTCAGGGAGTGATGTCATGCATAACTCTAAAAGTAACTCTTCAACATTTCAGGAGGAAGCCCTATTTAAGAGGATGCCTTTTAAAATGAACATATTGTTTAAAAATATTTACTTGCCTACACAGCTTGTCTTCAGTCATACAGTAAAGATCCTTGTACTATGGTGGCAGCTGCTGCTGAAGAAACTTCTTAAAAATGTTCACAGCCAATCAGTTCTCCAGTAGGCAACCAGAAGCCCTGCTGAGCAAAAACTGCTCAAAAACAGGACAACCAGAAGCCCTGCTTTCTGAAAACACTTAGTTGGGTGCCAGGCACCATATCGGAGAACCCCAAAGTAGGATAACAAACATCTAATCAAGGAAGCTGCTGAATGAAACATAACGAAGAATTAACTAGCATCAGTAAATGATTACAACATGATGATCACATGGGAAGAAGTGCCAATTAATACTCTTTGATATGTCTCTAAAAGTATGGTATATGACTGTTCCCTTGAGGCCAATTTTCGGAGGACCGTTATACCTTGGCCTTAAAGCAAAGCAACATGTACTGTACTGAACAACCCTAGGATTTTCCAGTGTGAAAATGAATGATACAGAAAGCTGCAGTGCAAAAGTGCATAAAAACCCAACGTGCCAATGACTGGTGATTAAGAGGAGGAAAATAGGTGCTGTATTATATAAAGTTTAAAGTAATAAAACTCAGATTTTTAAAAAGTAAAAGCATAAGCCAGACCACTTGTCTCAAGCACTAGCACCTAAGGCAGGCTCTGGAAGCACATGGCATATCAGCTGAGAAGGAAACTGCTTCATTAGCCTCTAGCTAGAGGAAATGTGCTGGAACTGCAGTCGGGCGAAGTGAGGTGGGGGAAAGAGAGTGGCTTGAAGCTAAGGCAGCTGTTTGTCTTTATTGCTGACAGTGGAACAGCAGAGCCAGAAATGAACACCAAAGGTTGGACGGTGATCTGGATTTTATGCTTTGGGGGCATAAGGATCCCCAGTCTTTTATTGTTTATTTCAACATTTTAAAATATTTTTTTCAAAACGAAAGGCATACAAATAATATGAGTGCTTCAGGTATATTAGCCTTTACAGTGATTTAAAAACAGCAGGTACACCATATTCACCACTTTTGGTTCAGGTCAGGATTGCAGCTATGCAAACAAGACACTGCAGCCTTACAACATGCTTCTCTTGAGAAATCTCTCATCCTGAATAGGTTTCTCAAAGGGAAGCTTTCAGGGTGATGGTCCTACATAGGTAAGACTGAGATATTCACACGCTTCCATGTCCAAGCAAGCTAATGACTCATTCCTGGCAACCTTCAAGAACTCCATTTTGGGACCCTATGTGGGAATGACACATGATTTTGATGAATGTTTTCTGTCCCATGTATCAAAGCCAATTTCCATATACTAAGCAAGGATAAATATCATTTTATGTAAGAAATGCATCTCTGTTTTAGATAGATTTGTAATTATTTTCGTGAGTAGACATACACTCATTATTTTAGGTTTCTTATGTTTGGCAACATTTTTAAAGGCAAGCTCTTGCTAGAGGAGGGCTATTTGTTGGTGGTCCCCCCCCTTTCCTGCTAGATCAGAATGCCGAGAAGTGCCAAACCCCGCCTACAGCATCTCACTCCTTGTCTTTAACAGGTAATTGGGATTTACTGTGTATTTTAAAGGGAACTTCTCACCGGAGGCATGAGCCTCTTGGTGCGAGCTGAAGGGGGAGAGCACAAGGGCTCTTGGCCTGTGGTTGTTTGCCTGGGGTACATAGCCAGGGTGCACAGTGAGTGGAAGAAGGTTCACCACCGCTAAAAAGAGAGAGTTTCATCAGTTACATAGCAGTCATTAACATAGAACTACACCTGTTGGACAATGCTGATACCAGCGCAGTCACTCAAATCTTAATTGCTGAGTGCTCAAGTGGTGTATTATTGATTTTGGGTGTGATCTTTATCTATAGCAGCATGTTTGATGAATGCAACATTTCAGTGCAGTTGGGAGCTGGTAGATAAAGGGGTGGGATGTATCAAAGAAGGCCAGTACATGGTAAGGAAGCTTGCTGCTTGTCTAACCTCCATAACCCTCCCAAGCACTGATGAGGCATGGGGCCCTATTTCCTCCAAATGTACACTAATTCTATGTAATACTACATCAGTAAGGCACAAAACCACACAACTGTATGATACATACAGGAAGAGGAAATTGACCTGGCTTGCATTACAAAGAATGGTTGGAAGAAAACAATGTAGTATGTCTGACCCAACTAACACCACTTGGCTATCCAGTCCTCCATCAACCACACATAATTAGCTGAGGAGAAGGCATGGCCATTATTCTCCATTAGTTCTTCAGTTTCCACAGACTTCCAGTACAAGCCATCACTGACATAGACTGTATGCTCCTCACATTAGGGACAAAGAATAGATCAGGTACTCTGCTTGTTTACCACCCCCCTAATTCTCCAGTTGACAACTCATCTAAACTGGCGGGAGTGATTTTGGATGCAGTGCTGAAGACACTCAGACTGATCATTCTGGGGGACATCAACACCCCCTTGAGTGTGGGGTGCCCCAGGGAGCCGTGTTGTCCCCAATTTTATTTAACATCTACATGCGCCCTCTCGCCCAGATTGTCCGGAGGTATGGGCTTGGGTGTCATCAGTACGCTGATGACACCCAGCTCTATCTGATGTTGGACGGCCGTTCGGACTCTGGTCCCGATGACCTTTCTCAGGCGTTACAAGCCGTGGCTGGTTGGCTCAGGCTGAGTCGGTTGAAATTAAACCCGGCAAAGACGGAGGTCCTGGGCCTGTGTCGGACCGGCCGGGAGTTAGGGCTCCTTCTCCCGACCTTCGGCGGGGTGCCTTTGTTGCCTGTGCGGGAGGTTAGGAGCTTAGGAGTGCTCCTGGACTCTTCATTGACAATGGAGGCCCAGGTGGCAGCCACTGCGAGGTCAGCCTTTTACCACCTATGGCTGGCCCGGCAGTTGGTCCCCTACCTCTGCCGCGAGGACCTGGCCACTGTGATCCACGCGACGGTCACCTCGAGGCTGGACTACTGTAACGCTCTCTACTTGGGGCTGCCTTTGTTGCAAATCCGGAAGCTGCAGCTAGTGCAGAATGCTGCGGCTAGGCTGCTGATGGGTCTCTCGAGGAGGGACCACATCCGGCCGGTGCTGCAAGCGCTGCACTGGCTGCCTATAGCATACTGGGTTCGTTTCAAAGTGCTGGTTCTTACCTTTAAAGCCCTGAATGGCCAGGGTCCAGCCTACCTGAGGGACCACCTCTTCCCGTATGTTCCCCCAAGAGCGCTGCGATCAGGGAGTCTGGACCTCCTTGAGGTTCCAGGCCCCCGGGACATCAAGCTTGCCCTAACCAAGGCCAGGGCTTTTTCGGTGGCGGCTCCTACCTGGTGGAATGAGCTCCCGGCGGAGATCAGGGCCCTGCGGGACCTAGTGGCCTTGGACGGGGGCAGTCGTTGCCCAGAAGAGGAACATCATCCTGGCGCTCCTGCGTTTACACCATCGGCCGCCAGTGAGGAACATCTACCATCTTGAACTTTTAAAATGAACTTTTATAACCAACTGTAGAGCACCATTTTAGCTTGTATTACTGATGTTTTAATTGTAACCTATGTTTTATTTCCGGCGTTGCCGCTTGTTCGCCGCCCTGGGCCGCACGGGTAGGGCGGGATATAAATCCCAATATAAATAAATAAATAAATAAATAAAATACTTCACAATAGCTTCTTTGTCTGGCTTGGGTCTCTCCCAAATCATGATTGGCTGAACTCATGAAAGAAGTCACACCTTGAACCTAATATTTTGTACTGAATCTTTGAGGGAGGGTTTGGTTTCAGTGATGGAGATTTGGTCTGACCACTTCCTAATCAAAACTACCCTCAATGTGGCTTCAACATGCAGCAGGAGAGGGGGTTCAGAATGATCCACCAACAGAGGCTCATGAATCCTACTGGATTCACGAATGCTCTAGAGCAGAGGTGTCAAACTCATTTGTTATAAGGGCTGGATCTGACATAAATGTCACTTTGTTGGGCTGGGCCAGCCATGTGTGCCATAAAATGTAATGCCAGATACTGGAGATATAAACTTTATAAAGGACACAGGCAAACCCAATTAATATATATATTTTTACTCAAAATACGAACATGATTAAAACATTTAACACTGTTACAGTATTTCCTTACAGTATCTCCCTGATGCCCACCCTCCCACTTCCACTGCACATTATGCATTAGCACTGGGACAGTATACATGGAACTCATACTGAATCTGACAGTTTATGTTATAGAGCTCATTGTAATACCTATGAGGCAGCAGTGACAGCAGCTAAAAATGTTTCCTCTCTGCTACTATTGCATCAGATAGTTCATAATCATTCTAGTAGTTTAAGGTAACATGGCATCTGCTGACTAATAAAACTGAGACTTCATTTTATCAGGACCAGACAATTAGTTGTGATATTTTTGCAAATTGTTTTGCTGATATTAAGAATATACTCTGACTTAGATGTTTACTGTAACATAGATCCACCAGAAGAACTGCCTAATATACCAACTGTTCTATTTATGAACCACTTTGACCCAGTTTCCATGATGGATGTTGACAAACTCCTGGGATCTATGAAGGGCACTACTTGTGCCCTAGATCCTTTCCCGCTCTGGCTTCTAAAATATGTAAAGACCACATCAGTGAATCCTATTATAAATTGATCACTAACTCAGGGCACCTTTCCTCAACCACTCAAAGAGGCATTTATTTGTCCACTACTAAAATGGAAAAATGATGTAGCCAATTATCATCTTGTCTCTAATTTGCCCTTCCTGGGCAAAGTGGTTTAGAGACCAGTTGCAGACCAATTCTAGGTCTTCTTGGATAACTCATCTGCTCTAGATCCTTTTCATTCTGGTTTCAGATCAGGCTATGGGATGGAGCTGACTTCGCTGGCTTTAGTTGATGACCTCTATCTAAATGTAGACAAAGGTCAGGCCTCCTTGTTGCTCCTACTGAATCTGCTGTCTTCAATACAGTAGATCATACCATCTTGTTGAGGCCCTTGGAAGCAGAAGTAGGCATCAGGGGTTCTGCATTGAGTTGTTTCGAATCATTCCTCATGGGCTGGACCCAAATAATTGCCATTGGAGTCCTGTTATAATCAGTGTGAGAACTATCCTGTGGATCCCACAGGGTGCAATCATATTCCCCATCCTCTTCAATCTCTATGTAAAGCCCTTAGTCCAAATCATTTATAGTTTGGGGGTTGGCTGTCATCAATATGCAGGTGATACACAGCTAGGCATATTCTTATCCAAATCTGGTGGTGCAACAGAGATTATAGAATCATAGAATGTTAGAGAGGCCATCCAGTCCAAAAGAAAGCCCTACAACATACCTGAAAGATGGTCATCCAGCCTCCACTCGAAAATGTCCAGCGAGGGAGCATCCACCACCTCCCGAGGCAGACTGTTCCACTGCTCAACCACTCTTACAGTTAGGAAGTTTCTTCTGATATTTAGCCGGTAACGACTCTCTTGTAATTTCCACCCATTAGATCTAGTCTTGCAATCCGGAGCAAGAAAGAATAGACCCACTCCATCTTCTACATGACAGCCCTTCAAATACTTGAAGACTGCAATCATGTCTCCTCTAAGCCTTCTGTTTCCGAAGCTAAACATACCCAACTCTTTCAGTCTTTCCTCATAAGACTTTGATTCCAACTCCCTCACCATCCTGGTTGCCCTCTTCTGGATACGCTCGAGCTTGTCAACATCGTTCCTAAAATGTGGTGCCCAAAACTGGACACAGTTCTCCAGGTGAGGCCTGACCATAGCAGAATAGAGCGGAACTACCACCTCCCATGATCTGGACACAGTGCTTCTGTTAATGCATCCTAAGATTGCATTAGCTTTCTTCGCAGTCACATCGCACTGCTGGCTCATGTTTAGCTTGTGATCAACCAGAACACCTAGATTCCTTTCACATGTGCTGCTGTCAAGCCAAGTCCCTCCCATTCTATATCTGTGCCTTTGATTTTTTGTACCTAAGTGTAAGACTTTGCACTTATCTCTATTGAAATTCATTTTATTTGTCTCAGCCCACTGTTCCAGCCTATCTAGATCATTTTGAATCCTGACTCTGTCTTCTTCAGAATTAGCAATCCCACCCAGCTTTGTGATATCTGCAGATTTGATAAGCATCCCCTCTATGTCTTCCCCCAGGTCATTTATAAAAACATTGATGCCTGTGGTTAAATGGCTAAGAGTTAAAATATTGAAACAAAATCCTGGAAAAACAGAAGTAATCTTGGCTGTGAAGGTGGAGGTCTTGAAGGGCATTATGCTCCCCTCTTTCAATGGGGTTCAGCTGACCCTTGCCAACTCAGTTAAGAGCATCAGGGTTATACTGTACCCAGTGTTATTGCTGGAGAAGCAAGTTAATGCATTTCCAAAAAAGGCTTTCTTCCAACTTAGCCTAGCCCAAAAAATGGCCCGTTACCTTGATACATCAGATCTGGCCACCTGGATCCAGACCATGGTGACATCAGGACTATGTTACTGTAATGCAATGTACATTGGTCTTCCCTCAAAATCAATTAGGAAACTTCAGTTGGTGCAGAAGGCCTTAGTTATTATTGGGAGCTAGGTGGCATATGCATATTACTCCCATTCTACAGTCACTCCATCTGTTACTAGGCTCAGTTTCAAGTACTCGCTATCACATACAAAGCCCTTCATGGCCTTGGACCTTCATATCTGTGAGAATGTCTCTCCCCCATGCTGTACCACATCCATTTTGTTCATCTGACCAGGGCCTTCTGCAGGTGCCAACTAGGGATGTGCAAGAAAAAAAAATCAGTATTTTTCAGATTTGGGGTTTTTTGATCCTGAAAAATTCAGTATTGCCTTGAAAACCCGAATTCCAATATTGATATTGTATTGGAAATTGGGCAAAGTTCAGAATCCTGAATTTTTCAGCTCCATTATACCCTATGGGGCCATTATAGTCAGTGGGCTGGGGGGAGGGGGTTTAAGATAGAGGCACCAAATTTGCTCTGTAACTGCAGGTGCCTCTCCTCAAAAGAACCCCCAAGTTTAAAAAAGATTGGGATCCAATTCTATGAGCACCCAAAGAGGATGACCACATCCTCCATAGTTTCCAGTGGTGGGGGAAAAAAGCAAGGCAGGCATAACAGGAAGCCCAGCAGATTCTCCCAGAGAATCTCTGCAGTAGAGAGTGAAGTGTGGGGAGGGGGCATGTTTGCAAGGCCAGCAGCAGAACCAGGACTAAGGTCAAATCTGAGAATCTCCATTGTCTCCAAAAGAGCAAGGCAGGCATACAACAAGCCCAGCAGATTCTCCCAGAGAGTCTCTGCAGTAGAAAGTGAGGTGTGGGGAGGTGTCATGTTTGCAAGGCCAGCAGCAGAACCAGTGCCACTCTGGCAGTGCCAAAACCCAACAGATTTGACCTTCTCTGTTGTGGCCCCGCCTTGTGGAATGGCACTCCAAGGGGATCTGTCAAGGATGGGCGAGTGGGCGTCAACATGGCAAATGGGGTTCAATGTGGCCAAGTGCAAGGTGATGCACATTGGAGCCAAAAATCCTAAATATAAATACACATTGATGGGGTCTGAACTGGCAGAGACTGAGCAAGAGAGAGATCTTGGAGTTGTAGTGGATAACTCACTGAAAATGTCGAGACAGTGTGTGACTGCAATAAAGAAGGCCAATGCTATGCTGGGGATTATTAGGAAGGGTATTGAAAACAGATCAGCCAATATAATAATGCCCCTATATAAATCAATGGTGAGACCTCATTTGGAATACTGTGTGCAGTTCTGGGCACCACACCTTAAAAAGGATATTATAGCTTTGGAAAAAGTGCAGAAAAGGGCAACTCGAATGATAAAAGGGTTGGAACACTTTCCCTATGAGGAAAGGTTAAAGCACTTAGGGCTCTTTAGCTTGGAGAAAAGACGACTGAGGGGTGACATGATCGAGGTTTATAAGATTATGCATGGGAAAGAGCAGGTAAAGAAAGAGGTACTTTTCTCCCTTTCTCACAATACAAGAACTCGTGGGCACTCCATGAAACTGCAGAGCGGTCGGGTTAGAACGGATAAAAGGAAGTACTTCTTCACCCAAAGAGTGATTAACACATGGAATTCACTGCCACAGGAAGTGGTGGGTGCTACAAGCATGGACGGCTTCAAAAGGGAATTAGATAAGCATATGGAGCAGAGGTCCATCAGTGGCTATTAGCCACAAGGTATAGCTAGGGGCTCTGGGGCAAGTGATGCTCTGTCTTCTTGGTGCTTGGGGGGGGTCAACAGTGGGAGGGCTTCTAATGTCCTGGCCCCACTGCTGGACCTCCTGATGGCACTGGTATTTCTGGCCACTGTGTGACACAGAGTGTTGGACTGGATGGGCCTTTGGCCTGATCCAACATTGGCGTCTCTTATGTTCTTATGTCTCTTATGTTCTTAATGGTCTGCCTGAGGAGGTCAGGAAGGCCCTCACTCTCCTGGCTTTCCACAAACTATGGGAAACTGATTGGATTTATACTCTGCTATTCACTCGGAGTCTCAGAGCGGCTTACAACTCCTTTCCCTTCCCTTCCCCAAAACAGATACCCTGTGAGGTAGGTGGGGCTGAGAGAGCTCTTTCAAGAACTGCTCTTTCAGGAACAGCTCTGACAGAACTATGGCTTGCCCAAGGTCATCCAGCAGGGCTTTTCAACACCGGTAATAAGGTAGCAAAGTACGTATGGTCAAAGCAATGGTATTCCTTAATGTATGGCTGTGAGAATTGGACCATAAGGAAGGATGAGCGCCGAAGAACAGATGCTTTCGAATTATGGTGGTGGAGAAGACTCTTGAGAGTCCCTTGGACTGCAAGGAGATCAAATCAGTCAATCCTAAAAGAAATCCCTGGAAGGTCAGAAGCTGAAGCTCAAATACTTTGACTGCCAAATGAGAATGGAGCACTCACTTTAGGAGACCCTGATGCTGTGAAAATTGAAGGTAACAAAAGAAGGGGACAGCAAAGGACGAGATGGTTAGACAGTGTTATCGATGCAACAAACATGAAATTAAGCAAACTCCAGTGGACGACAGAAGACAGGAGGGCCTGGCGTGATGACATCAATAGGGTTGCAAAGAGTCGGACTCAATTGTGTGACTGAACAACAACAACAATAAGGTAGCATCAGGGCTTTTTTTGTAGAAAAAGCCCAGCAGGAACTCATTAGCATATCAGGCCACACCCAACAATAAAAACTCATTAGAATATTGGGCCACACCCCTGTGCCTTTGCTTGGCTTGCCTGGGCACCCTGTGGCTGCGGGGAGTCCAGGCAAGCCAGCCCTTGGAGGGAAGGGAGGCAGTTTAAACTGCCTTCCCTTGGCTTGCCCAGATGCCCTGCAGCTGCGGTGAGCCTTGGCAAGCCGGCCCTTGGACAGGCCGGGGAAGGCATGGGGAGGCATTTAAATGCCTCCCCAATTCTTCCAGCCCCCCCCGGCCCGCCTGCCTCAGAGTCACTGGGGTGTATGTGTCACTCTCCAGGCCTTCCCTCTGTAGCCACGCATGCAGAGGTTTTGGCTGTAGTGGGTGTGGCCAACTCTGAAGCCAGCCAGAACTCTGTTCCTGTGCATTCATTCCTGTGCGTTCCTGCTCAAAAATAGCCCTGGGTAGCATTGCATGAGATTATTCACAACGTTAGTTGGATAAATTATTAAGGATTGTAGTCTATACTACTGTGCATAGTTTGCTCTAAGTTGGATCCTACTATGTAATTTTCTTCATTTAATGTGTCATTATAACAATTTAGTTTGCTTCAGTTCTGTTTTTATATTTCTGGTTGGTTTTATGACCTAAATCCTACTTCATTGTTTATTGAATGTCTCATCCTGTTGATTTTATTGACTTTGTGTAATCCTCCTTGAGTCCCAGTGAGAAAGGCAGACTATACATAATATTAATCAATTAGATTCACAAGAGAAAGGCCTTTCAAATAATACCTAACTTGACCCAGTTCTGATTGTATTTCATCACGTTTGCTGATCAGCAGAACTGGACCTGGCCGGATGAGGTGGAGGTGAAATAAGGCATTATAGTTGCTATCATAGGTCTTCAGAGAGTAAAATCACAAGAATTATGTATCTCTAGATGTTAAGACTCCACTCTTAACTTTCTTTTATAAGCATGCCTACATAACGAGATCTTGCTATATTATATTCTCAGACCATGGGATCTAGGAAGCCTTTCCTGTCCTGGACTATTGTGCCTGGCTCCTGTAAGATGATTCGCTCCTGTAAGCTGCCCTGAGCCTGCTTTGGCGGGGAGGGCGGGGTACAAATCAATCAATAAATATGAGAAAGGGCTGAAAGTAAATACTGTCCATGGCTCACACAGGAGCACAGCTCCCCCCCCCCCGGTTGAGTCAGTGTTGACATAGATCACAGAAAGTGGGCATGGTGGTTATGAACATGTCCTATGAGTTAGGCATCACTGGTTCAAAATGAAGTTCACCCACAGACTTATTGGGAGGCCAGGCTATGATCACTGAGACCATGTCACCACCCCTAAACAGGGAGGTCAATCATGAAGTATCACACTCAATTATGGGTAAGCATTACAATTCATACAATTCATGTGCTGGAAGGAGACACATGGGAGGCAGACCCATGTAAAATTACAGAATTCTGTAAAGGAGCCTATGACTTCCCTGTTGAATTTGTTTTGAGTACCCAGTTTTCCTTAGACACCCCCCCCCAGCTACAAAAGGGTTTGAGTCAGCACAAATCTGGAAAAAGCACAAAATCTCAGTAATAGCCTCATGCTGCTATCAATTTTCCACTTCTGAACATGAAGTTCCTTTGTCTATTTTCAGAAGCTGATTCCAGAGACATGGTATGAAATATATGATTTTACGGACTGTTTTCTCATTTTTCTGCTTGTAACTTAAAAGGTGTATAAAATATATGGGGAAGTTCTTGCAACAAGCCAAAATAAAATGTAGTTACCAAATACATCATACCCAACATTTTCATATAGTTTCATCCCCCCCCCCCAAACCAAACAGGGTTTTTTGCTCACTGATGGCTGCTTTTTTTCCTTTCTGGTAGGAGGCTAAAATCTGTTTTCAGTTAAAAATGAAATAAAGGGTTCATTTACATTATGTATCAAAAGTAGTTGAATTATGCAATTATATGATTTAGGAAAAAATTCAACCCATATAAAGCAGGCTAATCATGATCCTAAATTGAATTTTCAAACCTTTAATTGATCCCATCCCACAGGTAACATTCTATTTTAATTGCCAGGCTGAGATGGTTGCAATTAAGTAAATTAAAAACTCAGCTCAGTGGAAACTGGAAAAGCCATCTAATTGAACAGATGATGGCCAGGTTTTCTAACAGTTGATTGCAAAAGGATATAACCACTTTGTTCATATTTCCTATTCTGCTTACCTCCATCTGCATTTGCATCCAGTTTATACTACCACCACTGCAAATGTTTAGAACATAATACCATTCAGCATTAGAAAACTTAGAATCATCTCTTCAGCCAATGATGACAGGTTTTAAAGTTCATCTATAGCTCAGCTGATGTAGTTTAGGTGTTCTCACAATTCCATCACTATTATTAAGGGACTACACAAATGAATGTTGACTTTGCTCTGGTCCCATATGTCAGTCATAAAGCTGTAATACATATCACTTGCTGGTGGTATGCTGTAGCAGGGATAGCAGTAACTGCTGTTGTTACCTAAAGAGTCACTAAAGTGTGGTGACACACAGATGGGTAAAACCAAAGTATGACATGGGCAAGACTAGAGTCAGTGATCCTATGCGTGAAAGTCATTTTGGATATATGTGAAATTACAAGTATACTGTCTTCTGTATGTGGCAGGAGATTTTTGTGTGATAAATTTTCTGTAATCATAAGTGATGTTTGCTATGTGGATCCTATCAATGCTAGATATTCTCATAGGCATCCCTTATTGGCATGGAAAATCTCCACAGGATCCTATGGATGCATGTCACAAGGTGCATTGTGAGAAGTGGCTTTGTGGGGGGGGATCTCCTGATTCATGTGGCAGGAACTTGCACAAGAATGGTTTATGGTATGATGATCATAAACACATGGAGCAATTTAAAATAGCCTTCACATGGTGGTCACAAAGTATACATCAGCTATCTGTGTATGAACAGCTTGTTTACACAGAATCAATAAACAGAGCACTTATCCTCAGATATCAGGCCTTAATAGAATTTGCCAGAAACATGTACTTTTAAGGTTTATTTTAAATAGAACTATGCAGCCTCAGGTAATCTGTGGCATGCATGCCTTCTCTGCTATGGGCTTCAGATAACTGGTAGGATAAGAAGTATGAAGAGTTCAGCCGATTTCACAGCAAGATCACAATGACCTAAATGTGCACCAACTTTAAACATTATAATTTTAAAATGATTTGAAACTAATGGCTTCCTCAAATAATCCTGGGAATTATAGTTCTGTAGTCTGTATTTCTGCCAAGAATTCTTTGGCCTCTTCACAAAACTACAGTTCCCAGGGTTCTGTGATTTCTGTTGTGTTCATACAGAGTTGCTGACTCGTTAAAAAGTCAAACCTCTTCCCCCTTAGAATGGAGCATTATGGAAAAAAGAAAGGGCATGTATATTTGTGTGGGGGTAGTGAATATCATGGTTCAGTAGAAAAGGTCTTCACTCAAAAGAACTCTTAACACTTTCATCACTTTTATTAAAACGACACAATGCAGCCATCACATCTAGACATTCCTGGAGAACTTTGTTTAGGTCAGCAGGTTCTGTAGCTGCTTCCCAGCTCTCCTATTGATCCACTTTGCAGTCAATACAATTAAGATAATGCTTGCATGTCTGATTTATAAAAGAAAATGAGCCAACTTTCACTATCTTTCAATATAATTTCTTTTATTTTGAAAGAACCTTGAAGACTACTCAAAATTATGAATGCAGTATGTCAGGTTTCAGCTGCATTTTAGCTGCATGATTTCATTCAAACAGTTGATTGGGAATGAACGTTAGGAACAAAGATCTCAAATATATTTTTATATGAGAACAAATAATGTCAGAACTTGCTGCATACCTTCAATGCCTCATTAACAATGCAGTCCTAAGCAGAGCTGAAGCCAAAAGACTTAGAAGTGTGTATCTTTGTTCAGGATGGCTCCATGAAGTTTACAACTGTTACGAATGAGTACAGGTAAAAAATCCACACTGACTGATGTAAGGCATTTAAGCAAAAAGTATTTGTAGAATATTTGTATTTATTATAGCTTTTTAAAATAAAATGTTTATTTCTAAAAATGTATCACCCAGTATATTTTGTGGCTCAGCTAAATTAAACCTAGAAATGTCAGCATTCAAGTGTGCTTTCCATGAGGGCCTATCTTAAAGAAGAAATCCTAGATGAATAGTACTCCCTTTCATTCAGTGTCTTGAGTACCTCAAGAACTGGAGATCCCAGGCTATTTAGATAAATGCAGTAATTGTATATTATTTGCTTATTGTGCAAGAATCACGGAGTTGCCTGCCAATGTGACATTCCTTTGCAATCCTGGCCTTATCCACAGAAAGAAAACACAAGTGGGTAAACTAGCACAGGTCCATATCCACCAGCTAAACTGGTTAACAAAAGTCCTTCTTTGTGAACAAATAACAACACTTTTGTTTGCATTCAAAGACTGAAGGCTGATGTTTCATAAAACATATACATTTTTATTTAGTAACAAGTATAGTTTCTCTGACAAATAAGGGTATTCTCCTGGGAGTTTTGTCCTTTCCTTTTGAATGGCCAAGTATTTTTAAGGCTGTCAGCACTGCAGCCACAAGTGCACTGTGTATAAGCCACTTCTCCTTCCACCCAGCATTCATGCATGCAACCAAAACCTCAGCATGTCCTGGGGATATTAGGAATGAGGATACCATGTGGGCCATCAGCCAGACAGCAATCACAGATTGTTTTGCGATTGGTAAGAGGAAGATTTGAGTCCAGTAGCATCTTAGAAACCAAGATATTTTGGGTATAAACTTTCAAAAATCAAAGATTCCTTCATCAAGTACCATGAAGAAGGGAGTTTTGCCTCTCCAAAGCTTATACCCCAAAAATCTTGTTAGTCTTGTTAGTTAGGGGAAGGGAAAGGAGTTTGTAAGCCGCTCTGAGACTTCTTCGGGTAGTGAAGGGTGGGGTATAAATCCAAGCTCCTCTTCTTCTTCTTCTAATTCACAGAAACAATCCGGTACATTAATGAGGCATTAAAATGTTCTCATACTGCTACATACCCCTAGCAAAACTTAGTGAAAATGGTTTACCACAAAGATGCAGTTATGAACAATGCAGCTGCTGTGTAAATACTGTGTAAACACATAACGAGTCTTAATCTGAAACTCTGTATATAACTATTTTTTTGGTTGGAGGGGGGAAAGGAACTGAAAAGAAATTGTGTGCATGTGTGCATGCATGGGCGTTTGTGTACAGGGAGGGGAACAAAGTAATAGAAAAGCTTTCAATAAAACATGGTATGATTTTTGTTTTGTTTATCTTCCTGCATCTGATGATTACCAATTTACTTACAGAGAAAACAAATCTTATGGTATGTGTGAAGAAATGCATTTTTGAGTGGAGGTCTGAACAGAGTAAAACCTTTACAAGGAGGTTTTAAAAGTTTTTCTCCCTGGGCAGAGAATAAGCAGGAAGGAAGAAGTCAGTTCAATGGCTTTCCAGCCTCAATTCTTTTTTTTTTTCAATTCATCTACCTCTTAAGAAATGCTAATAGAGACAATAGGGTGGTCCAGTTCCCACCCCCAAGCAGGGAATAGAGATTTGGAGGAATTAAAACTAGAAAGACTTCAGGAAAAAAATTCCTGGAGAATTCAGGAAAAGCTTGACCGAGCCTGACCTGGCCAGTGGGTGGAAAAAAGAGAGATGATAAAATTCCTGGGAGCAAGGAGGAAGGGCTTTTTTTGCTGCTGATTCCATTAAAGCAGACAGAACTCTTAGCTGTGGTCTGGAGCAGGTGGCTATTGCCATGTGCTGGCCTGCACACCTGAAGGAGGTTTGTAGGTAATGGGACTCCTGTAAACATCTGTAACTTTCTAAGCCAAGGAGCCTGCCTTATATTTAACAACTATAGGGTATGTATAGTGGGAGGGACAGAGGAATTATGTTTTACCCTTTTCTTTTCAACCCATTGCTCAATCTGGTGCTGTGCTAAAAGTATGCTTGTGATCAGGTGTCATTTCCTGCCGGAATGCGCCAGAACAGCGCTCTGGCAGTAAGGAGCCCAGGGGTGGGCACATGCAGCAAGCCCTGACCCCAGCTCCCAGTAGCCCTCAGTTGGGCCCCCAAGGATCAAGAAGCAGCACAGTAAGTTGATGGGGCCCTGGGGGGTGTAGGGGATGAGTCGAAGGCCCTGCAAGGAGTGGGGAGGCATTTAAATGCTTCCCCGTGCCTTCCCCAGCCCGCCCGCCAAGGTGGATGGGCCAGGGAAGGCCGCCTGGGGGGATTTAAATGCTTTTTGTTTTTTTCCCTAGATGGGTAAGGGAAAGAAAGGCATTGTAAACATTCCTGGGTTCCCTGCCCAATCTTCTCTAGGTGCCCCACAGCCGTGGGGCACCTGGAGAGGAATGCGCAGGGAACCCAGGTATGTTTGCCTGCCTGCCCTTCCCTTCCCTTCTCCAGCCACCCTGAGCCTCTCTGTTTTTGCGGAGAAAGGTGGGGAAGTGGGGGGGATTTAAATGCCTTTCTTTCCCTTCTCCAGATGGGAAGGGAAAGAAAGACATTTTAAACATGCCTGCCCTTTGTCAGGAGGTGTAGCATATGCAAATTAGTTATGGGAATGAGTTAAGCAAATGAGCTCCTGCACCTCTTTTTCTACAAAATGACCCCTGCTTGTGATACTTTCTTTTTAATAAATGTTTTATAACTTTTGATCTGGTAGTGGTTCTCTGTGCCACATAGACCTCCACCATCTTGGGCATGCTGTTTTAAAAGGAGTGCTAGGAGGAAAGCCAGGGCATTCAATTGGTAAATGGCTACTTCTCTAGTGGTGCACAAGGCAGCAAGTTGTCTCTGTGGTAACCAGACTCTTGGTAGCGAGGGACACAGAGGTAAGCCCTCAGAACTTGAAAGGAAAGTTGGGAGTCTTGACCCTCCCAGTAGGCAATTCCTACAAAGGTTAGGTGGTGGTGTTGAGTGAATATGCAGAGAGAAAAGCCTCTCCAGGTGTTGGGAAAAACCAGGAGGGCAAGGTGGAACAGGATCTGCAGGCCAGAGCAGGACTCTTCCACCACAGTATGTACACATGCAGAAACATCACACATGCAGATGTCACCTGATTACTTACCAAACATGACTAATAAAGAAGTATGTCAATTGTTTTCAGCTGGAAGCATTGTGGTAGAGGTGATATTAACGTTTTGACAGATACATTTGGTTTGTGATTTTTTTCATGCAAGCAAGTAATCTTTTGATATTGCAGTCATTAAACAACAAACACGATGGAAACTTATATTTGAGGTCATGGGACTGAGATGGCACTGGTTGCCCTCATGGACAACCTCTGGAGGCATCTGGATTGGGGCGGATCAGTGGTGCTGTTGTTGTTAGACCTGTTGGCAGAGTTCAACACAAGACTAGTTACTGATCCACCCCCTCGCTGATGCTGGGATTCAGGGGTCTGCCTAAATAGTGGGTCTCCTCTTTCCTACAAGGTCAGGGACAAAGAGCGGCGCTAGGGGAACAGCTGTCTCAAAGACACCTGCTGGTTTGCAGAGTGCCACAAGGGGCTGTCCTCTCCTCGATGTTATTTAATATCTATATGCGTCCCTTTGCCCAGATTGCCCAGAAGCATGGGCTCGGTTGTCACCCATATGCGGATGACACCCAGCTCTATCTGCTGTTGGGTGGCCAGTCTGACTCAAGACCAGAAGATCTAGACCTGGCATTACAGGCCATGGCTGGGTGGCTTAGGCTGAGCCTACTGAAACTGAATCTGACAAAGACAGAGGTCCTGTGCCTGAGTCGGAGGGATGCCACTCCTGTCTTTCGATGGGGTGCCATTGGTACCAGCATCAGAAGTTAGGAGTTTAGGAGTGTTCTTGGATGCTTCCTTGGCAATGGAGGCCCAGGTAGCAGCCACTGCCAAGTCTGCCTTTTATCATCTCCGGCTGATTGGGTAGTTGGTTCCCTTCCTTGAACGCGATGACCTGGCAACAGTGATCCACGTGACAGTCACCTCAAGATTAGACTACTGCAATGCTCTCTACATGGGGCTGCCCTTGTCCCAAATCCGAAAGCTACAGCTGGTCCAGAATGTGGCAGCCAGACTGTTACTGGGTCTGCCCTTGGGGGAACACATCCAGCCTGTGCTGAAAGCACTGCACTGGCTATCTGTAGCATACCAGGTTCGCTTCAAGGTGCTGGTTCTTACCTATAAAGCCCTATATGGCCGGGGCCTGCATACCTGAGGGACCGCCTTTCCCCATATGTTCCGCAGAGGGCACTGTGTTCTAGATCACAAAATTTCCTCACTCTCCCTGGCCTTAAAGATGTCAGGCTGGCAACAACCAGGGCCAGGGCTTTCTTGGCAACAGCACTGCTTTGGTGGAATGAATTCCTGGAGGACATCAGGGCCCTGTGGGATCTACCACAATTCCACAGGGCTTGCAAGATGGAGCTCTTCTGCCAAACATTCGAGCAAACTGGTTAACATCAACTGAGTAAACTAAACCCTTTAATCCACCCTGGCCACCTGTTCTAATATCCTTGCTTATACAGAGGAATGATGTACACAGGAGCCAAATACCAGCTGTACAACTAGCACTGACTCTACGGCGGCTGATTAGAACAGTTCCTGCCATCCTACCGTACATAGCACCTTATATTTTTGATACTACTGTGTTTTTATGATTATTGTTTTAATGTTTCTATTGCCAATGGCCTAGTAAGCTGCCCTGAGCCTGCTTCAGAGGGGAGGGCGGGGTATAAATCAAATAAATAGCTATATTTTCATAATGAGAAAGCTAGTTAGGTTAGACCCATACCTAGGTGTAAGATATTAAGTAAGGCCATATGGGAAATGAATCATGTTGACAGACAGAAATAGATATGACAGGCCAAGGCTGAAGGCATATTGATATAAATGTTTTCATTTAAGGGTCAAACTAGAAGTGATGGCAGCAGATCCATGCTGTTAAATACAAGTTCCCCACAATTACATGTGAGGTGGTAGGGAGTGGTTTTAAGACCAAATGGGCATGCAGGTGAGGGGTCCGGTGGGATACCTTCCACCCCAGGATTAATGTCAAAGAAGCGTCTCCTTGATGATTAGCCAGAGGAAAACTGAGAAAAAACACAAGCAGGTGTGAATCGCCTCCCTAGTGCAGGGCCAATCAGGGCCACAGAAATGCAGATGTCTCCGGCCAGAAGAGGATAATGGGCAGACTGAGTCACACCTAAGCCATAGAGCCAAGGTGAGAGTGGACTTTTTGACAAACAGAAAAAGAATGAGAGCATGCTGGGATCTGGGAAAAGCTGAAAATAAAACTTCTGAGCTTGTGTAAGTAGCCTTTTTTACGCACATTCAGAAGGGGTCCATCTTGGTTCAGGAGAGCAGTCAAGAGCACATGGTCCTAAGAAAGTAAGGGAAGATCCCTAAATATTGGAACCAAGATTAAGAAAGAGCCAAAATGATTACAACTGAAAAAATTTGCCTCTCTATTATTACCAGTATATAGCAGGGATAGAGGACATCCATTTATTCCCACTTCCTTTACCCTCATTCAGTTTGTTATGTTTGCCTATGTAGTGTGTGGTTTTAATTTACTTATCAAGCTTCTTTTCATTTTAAATGCACTCCATCTGATCTCTGAACCACATTAAGCTCCCATTTGGTCCACATGTACCAGGAGCAGAATAAGAGAGAGAGACCCAAAAGCAATGCTGCAATCTTTAAGAGACCAAAAAAGAGAGGATCCTGAATGCAAAGTCTTGAGCTAAAACCTCTTAGAATTGTTTCATGAGTATAGCCCGAAATATAGGGGAACAGTTGCTGGACTTGACCAAAAAGATCATATCCTCTATGATATTTCTGGGTTGAGTCCAGCAACTGCTTCCCTATATTTCTGGCCATATACATGACAATTGATTTACTGGTTGTGGTCATACCCTGAAAGAGAAGTGCAAGACTGGAGGAAGAAGATTCTCACTGGGAGTCTTGAAGCAGGAGGCCCAGGTCAGCTGATAACTTCTTCATTCCCTGAGGTGCAGAAACAGGTGCTTGTGAGGCCTGTCTCACCACAAGGGGGACAGAACCCATACCTTTGTTTAGTTCCCCAGTCCCTGTTCCTCCAATGATGCTTTTATCTCAGCCAGGAAGTGATCCCAGATAGTTTTTTCAGGATGTGGGACAGGCTGTGCGGAGGTAAGCTGCTTCATCACACCTCATCTGCATGTTCTTTTTGATCTTAAAATTGGACCCTCCACTTTATAAATGCTTAGAAGAGGACCATTTTAAAGACATACAGCTGCCAGAGGGCTAAATTAGACATGATGGAAGTAAAACCATTGTATCTAGTGTAGACTTGACTTCTAGCATTGTACTTTTAGGCTGCAGTCCTAAAATCTTATTTTAGTATGCTCATGTTGACTTCTAAGGCATGTGTAGAGGAAGAGTCTGGGACCATAAATCATTCATCTTCATTTAAACCTGCTAAAACCAATCTTCATGTGACTACGGAGTTTATTATATGATGCACACAAACTATATTGCATAAGTTGTTCCTTACAAGGCTGTCACTGCTTAGCATGCTATTTAACAAACCCCACTTACAGCCCACGAGGAGAAATCACACGGTAACAGCCTTTATTTCTGCCCCTGTTGTAATTGTTAGGCCGTTACTGTTTTAATTGATGAAATGTGCTACACAGTATGACAAAATTGAAAAGAAAAGAAAAACCCATAACAAACCTTTTGTTACCCTTCGGAAATGTGACGGGAGTGCGAGAAGTTAAAACTCTTAGGACTTCAATGAAAGAACAGAAGCTCTTTATCCTGTCTTAAAGACACTTGTTAGATTTCACTTCTCACATTCTGTTTCCATGGATTTGATCCAAAAATAATGGTTGGAAAGTTATTAAGCAAGTGATAATTTCAAAAATCTAAGTGTCATCACTCCTTGTGGAAACTCAGCTACATGGGGAAGGGAGTCTTTATTACCAGAAGCTTTATGAACATAATCATTTCCACAGAGGACTGGGAGTTACTGGACAGAAGAGAACTTGACAGTTCCAAGCCAGGGTTTAGACCTGGTACATTGATAAGTCAAACACGTTTGAATGCCTATAGTTAAATGTGCCTGCACTCAAAGGAACCCATGTAAAAAGGAAAGTGGGTGCAAGTGGGTACATCCAGATGAAGGATGTAGAGAAATCAAGGGTTTCCATGGTCAGCCTTACTATGAGCCAATTTGAAGAAGTGGCTTCTAGATAGCCATGTAATGCCCTATCTCCATCCAGCCTTCATCTCATTCACAAATAAGCTACAGTCCAGTGTAAGGAGAAGGGATTGTTTGGGTACAAAAACATAAAAGGCAAAAGATAGATTTTATAAATTGAAAAACTTTTTTTTTAAATGCTGATCTCGACATTGGTTTTCTGCATGCTCACTAACAGTCCATCATATAAATGGGTTTGTAAACAGAAAGAGCAATTTTCTGATCACATTTATAATTACTAAGGACACAGTCCTACAAACCTAACCCCTGTAAATCCTACTCATTTTAACAGGAGAACTTCTTACTTTGAGACCTAAGATTGGTTTTATATGCTAAGGTATTTATACTGATTCAGTAGCCATTTTGTAGACACAGAATGAAATGAAGAATGAATTTCTTGTGGCTGTATGTTGATCTGACATATTTGTACAGACAAGTAAATTTGGCAGAATCACTGTCAGCATTATGTCTGGATTATGGGTCAGAAGCCTGGGGCTCCACCCATTTCTGTTGTAAGTTGCCCTGGGCCTTGCTCACAAGGAAGGGCGGCATAAAAATAAAAATAAACAAATAAATAAACAAATAAAGGCAGCTCAGCAAGAACTCCCCCTGCCCAGCCCTGCAAAGCAGGCTGCAGCATGTTAAGTCTCTCCAACTTTGAAAAGTCTGCCTCCTGGCACAGGCACCACAGACTCTTCAAAGCCACCGGAAGCGTTCAGCTACAGAAGCTGCTTGCTTTGAGGCATAAGTGTCTACTTGCAGCGTAAGGCACTAGAACTGCTTCTCACTTCTCAGGGCTTTGTCTCTGGAGCAGCAATTTATTTCACTGTCTCTGCTGCCTGCTGCTTCCTTCACCCCAGCCTTGTCAGGTGTCGGATGAACTGACCAACATTCATCCAATGGGGCTAAGCTGTGAAAAGGTGTATGTCAAAGTTCCCCCTCCCCACAGAAGCACAGGAGCATGGACTTTTAAACCTTTCTCTTCTCCCATGTTATTTCTTAATTGAAATTACTTTCCCCTATTAACTCCAAGAGGGAGGAAAACGTTTTCTCCTTCCATGTCTCCCAAGACTATTCAACGGAGAAAAGGGGTTGAAAAATGCACCCACTCTTTTTGCCTTGATTGGACCCCTCCCCTTCCACAGAGCTGTATCAGTCAGCATATAGTAGAATCATAGAATCATAGCTTTGGAAGGGTCTTCCAGGGTCATCTAGTCCACCCCCCTGCACAATGCAGGAAATTCACAAATCCCTCCCCCTCCACACCCTCAGTGACTTGTGTTCCATGCCCAGAAGATGACAAAAAACCTCCAGGATCTCCAGCCAAACTGGCCTGGAGAAAAATTGCTTCCTGACCCCAAAGTGGCAATCAGCATTTCCCTGGGCATGTAAGAATGGAACACAAGAACTAAGCACTGATGCAACCCTTCCTGCCCTCTCTCTTATGATCTGCTTAAGTTCACAGAATCAGCATTGCTGTAATATGGCCATCTAGCCTCTGTTTGAAAACCACCAAAGAAGGAGAGCCCACCATCTACCGAGGAAGCCTGTTTTCAGCTCTGTCAGGAACCACTCAGACACAATAAGTCCTTTTACAGGTTTTATTGAGAAAACTGATTTAGTTGCTGTGCAGTTGAACTTTTTGACAGAACTAAAGAGTAATACAAAGTGGGAAACGATAGGACCTTTGGTCCAGCCCTCATTCATATGTCATGATTACATAGTGCATAGACAGGTTAATACAGTGCAATTAGAACTGTGTGAATGTTATCACTTGAGTCCCTCAACAAGGCCATGAGAAATGGTGAAAGTTCCCTCTGGCCTTTGTGGAGGATGCTTCCTTTCACAGAGGTACAAGCACAGCTAATCTAAAGTTCATACAGACATGTCTCAATCGCCCCCTCTCCCAGGAATGTCAGAGGAGGACCTTGCAGACAGATTGATACAATGCCAGCAGGTGCTAAATGGGAACTTGGGAACTACAAGTGGGGAGGGAGAACAGCTGACGAAGCAATAACAGAGCATAGCTATGTACATCAGAGAATCATAGTTACAAGTATGATGGCCCACTGACCCGGGCAAGGGTCCAATTCTGACACCTGTTCCACTCTGTCAGTAAGTTCTTCCTAATGTTTAGCTGAAAACTCTTTTGATTTAATCAACCCATTAGTTCTGGTCCAACCTTCTGGGGTAACAGAAAATTACTCTGTACCGGGTTCCAGGTCTGACAAGGATGGTTGCATGCAGAGCTGCTCTGCGCTATGCACCGTCTATCCTACTACTTTCCAGGCATTTCCAATGCCTCATTCTCCTCCCGGAGGAGAACAGCAAGAGACTTAACTGAAGCAGTGGAAGCGCAAACCTGCTTACAGGTTTGTCCTAGAAGCAGAGAGTATCGAGGACACAGGTGAGGTGTACCAACACTTCCTTGGCGGGAGCCATACCTTGCTGAACCATCAAGAGTCTTCATTAGCGACAACTCTATCAAAATGGGAACCAACAACTAAAGCTGAGTTTTTTCCCTTTCTAACAACTCCTATGAAGATCATAAAGCAGTAGCTAGCGTTGATTTATTTTTTTTAAACGAAAGTACCCCCCACCGGGCATACAAGAGCATGCGATTAGAGAAGCGTCCAGTGTATTTAAGCTCGGAATAGTGTTACCTTTTGTGCAAGGGCTTGCGGTATCAGGTCAGTCCATTTATTAGGCACGGAAATAACATAATCCCATTTTCTCTTTTTTAATTTCCTACTGCTTGTTATGTGAAATGGTCCCTTTAATGAACGGAGGCAGCTTTGGGTGGAGTCGTAGACACGGAGGATGTTGCTGAGTGCAGCAAAATTCCAGTGACATTATTGGGAGCGACGCTGACAAGAAAGGACCCGAGGGAAAGGCGACGCGGGCAATAAAGGACCTTCAGCCAAGCTGTGAAGAGACCTTCAGACAAGCCATTTAAAGACCTGCTGACAAGCAAACAGCACTGAAACTTAAAGGGACAGAGAGGAGACTACCTATTTTGGAAACATAGGAGATATAGGAGGCAGAGACCTATTAATTAAATCAACAAGACAGTAAAGACAGATAAGGCATCTATAATTTTGTATTAGGAAGCAAAAGTGTTAAAATAACCATAACAATATTGATAAAAATAAACCAATATTAACAAAACATATTTACAAAATAAAGGGGCACTTAAAAATAATATATTTAAGAGAATCTGAGACTAAACTAGGTTGATATATGGCATCAGGTTCTAGAGGATCTAGAAAAAGCTCTATTCCATCCCCAAGCCAAGCAGGGATTGCACCATATTTAAAGGTGAGTGTAGGACAGATGAATATTAAGGACCTTAAAGCTTTGATCATGGACTGCGTAGGGCAGGCTATGCCTGCACTTATATAAAAAAGAAATTGAACATATTCAGCAAAAAATGGAGGAAATTTCAACACAGATTAAAAATGAAACAGAAGAAATAAAAAACACATAATAGAAAACAAAGCAGAAATGGCAAAAATAGTTTAAACCACTGCTAAATTGGAGGAAAAAGTTGACAACATTGACCAAGAACTATTAGAACTGAAGAGTAAAAATGAGAAAATGGAAGACACTCTAGTTACTCTTGAAACTGATAGAGCTAATTTAATACTTAGATGCCAAAGTATTCCTGAAGATATTGATAACAACTTAAAAGAGGAATTGGTGAACAACCTTACAACACAATTAAATATTGGTACAAAATAAGAAATACTTCCAGAAATTGAAGCTAAGAAATATAAGACTCCCCGAGAAGTGCACATCAAATTCTATAGAAAAGAGATAAGAGATAGGATTCTCAGAGAGACCAGGGAAAATAAAGTCATGATTAAAGGTGAAGAAATTATTTTTTTAAGGAAATTCCCTGGAGAATAAGAGAGAGAAGGAAAAGTTATATCACCTTAACATGTTTGCTACAAGAAAATACAATACTTTATAGATGGCTCATCCCAGAAGGAGTATTGTTTACATACAAGGGAAGAAGACAGAGACTTGACTCTGTCTATAAGGTAGAGAACTTCCTAGATAGATTTGGGGAAAAGTTAAGCTGGAATAGAATGGAAGATACGGAGGAAGAAGAAGGGGAAGAAGAAAAACAGGAAAGAGATTTTGGAAAAGAAAGTAAACCTCAAGCAGCAGATGTAGCACAACATATAGAATGGAAAAAAAGAAACAGATATTAAAAATTCACACAATTTCAGATGGTAACTAGATACCAAAAAAAATAGAGCTAGGGGACAGAAAGATGACAATAATGAAAATTTAATGTCTGAAATTATTATTGATTAATGTCAATTGTCTTAATAGCCCACAAAAATGTAAGATAATCTTTCACCAGATTACCAAGACATGAACGGCTATAGTATGCCTGCAAGAAACCCATATTAAGAAAGAACATAGCTGACACTTAGAATTTAAGAAAAGAGGGCTGTGGTCACACCAGCGAGGAAATGCGGGTGGGAAGTGAGGCTGTTTGCCCCAGGGCGAACTGACGTGCGTTTGCACGATCAGATTTCTGCCTGCCTGCCCCGCAGTTCCGAATGCTACTGACGCTGCCCTGGTGGTTTTTAACGATGCTCTTGCGGTGCAACAAGATGCCCCAAGGACAACTCCGGGACGCTGGACAGATGTGTCCATCTGATAGCTTCCCTTTAATCTGCGGGGGAATCGCATGTCTGTCACAGCTCCTTGTACGTATGATCGCAGCCTAGGTCAACCTTTTATTGCAGCAAATAAAAATAAAAGAGGTATAGTAGAAGAAGAAGATATTCGATTTATACCCCATCCTTCACTACCCAAAGGTGTCTCAGAGCGGCTTACAAACTCCTTTCCCTTCCCCTCACCACAACAGACACCCTGTGAGGTAGGTGGGGCTGAGAGAGCTCTGACACAAACTGCTCTTTTTCAAGGACAGCTGTGCCAGACTTTGTGACTGACCCAAGGTCAAATCAGCAGGTGCAAGTGGAGGAGTGGGGAATCAAACCCAGTTCTTCCAAAGTCCACGCACTTAACCACTGCACCAAACTGGCTGATATAGTAACATATATCAAAGAACATCGCCACCCAAAAAAATCCCAAAATGGAAGATTTATACTACTACAATGTAGTAGCTGCTACAATAATTAGGGATGGAGTAGAAATGTTAATTATATATATCTATGCACCAAATCAAAATCAAGAGACCTTCTTTAGGGAAGTAGGCACCGTTATGGAAATGAAGCCCGTTGATGACATCTGTGTGATAGGAGATTTTAATGCCGTATTTGACCCAGTTATTGATAGGAAAAATATGACAAAAAATAAAAAATCTAGTATAAACCTCCCAAAATTCTTTTTGAAGATTGTAGAAGCATACAGCATGCTGGATGTGTGGAGAGTAAGAAATATACACACAAAGGACTTTAGATATTATTCACCTAGATTCAAATCATGGTCAAGAATAGACATGGCTTGGATCTCTTTTCCACTACTAAAAGACTTAAAAGATATAGAAATACTTCCCAAAACTTATGTGGATCATTCCTGATTTTAATGGAATTTCTCAAGAGAGAAAAATGACTAGATGGAAGCTGAATGTTAACCTTTTAAAAGATCAAGCCTTTGTGTCCAGAACCAAAGTAGAAATACAATATTTTTTTAAACAGAAACTTAAACTCAAAAATATCAATAAACACAGTTTGGGATACATTCAAAGCTTTTCTGAGAGGAAGATTCATTAACTTTCAGGCTTGGAAAACAAAGCAAAAAAGAAGAGAACTTGACTATTTACGGAAAAAATCAAGATGGAAGAAGATAAGCTGAAAGAAAATCCAACTCTGGATGGGAAAGTAAGAAAGATAAAAATGTGGCAACATCAATTAAACATTATCTTGACCCAAGAAATGGCAAAAAAATTAGAATATGCAAAACAATATTTTTTGAACATGCAAATAAAATTTCAAGGTGGTTAGCTTATAAACTTAAAAAGATAAAGAAGGTTGAACTATATTAGCACTAAAAGACTCTAAAATGAATTAAAATACTCTAATCAAGAAATGAAAACAATGATTGAATAATATTATGCCAATTTATATGCAAAGGATATCTTAGATCCACAAAAGATGAGAGAATATTTGGATCAAAATATGGGGAAAGCATTTACAGAAACATAGAAAAATATATTAAATGAATCCATCATGCCCTACAAAATTTCAGAAGCTATTAAGACTCAGAAAAAGAAAAAAAACTCCAGGTCCAGATGGGCTCCCATTGGAAGTATACCAAATATTTGAAGAGCAGCTATGACATACCATACAAATAGAGAATTGGTCAATAAAGTGGAAATCCACAAAATTTTTGAAAGCAACATCTTATAAGGAAAATATTATAAAAATGTTTTATAGATGGTACTGGTTGCCAGATAGGGCGGCCAAATGTTCCCCTAATATGTCTAAAAATTGTTGGAGATGCAAGAATAACGTGGAAACCTTTTTTCACATGTGGTGGAGGTGTGAAAAAATTAACAAATTTTGGAAGGAGGTGAAAAAGTTAATATGGGATATGCTATCAATTAATTTAGAATTAGTGCCAGAAGTTTATTTGTTAAATATGTTACTGAAAGGTTTAGATCGCAATGATAAGTATCTGCTAACATATATTGTAACGTCCATAAGAATTATAGTTGCTAAATACTGGAAATCTATTAATTTACTAACAACCCAGGAGTTATTAAACAAATTGTTGGATATAGCAGAAATGGATCGATTAACCACTTTATTATATGGTAAAGATATGTTTGTGTTTCAGGAACGATGGTCGAGAGTATATGAATGGTTTAAAAAACAATGATAGATGTTAGACTCAATGTAATTTGTACTGCTATTAATGGCTGTATATTTTGGAAAAACTAAAATAAATAATTTAAAAAGAAAAAGAAAATAACTCTGTACCATCCTCTATATGACAGCCCTTCAAGTACTTGAAGATGGTTATCATATCACCTCTCAGTCATCTCTCCAGGCAAAACATACCCAGCTCTTTCAACCTCATAGGACTTGGTTTCCAGACCCCTTACCATCTTGGTTGTCCTCCTCTGGACATGTTCCAGCTTGTCTATATCCTTCTTCAATTGTGGTGCCCCAAACTGAACACAATACTCTAGGTGAGGTCTAACCAGAGCAGAGTAAACCGATACCATCACTTCACATGATCTGGACACTATACTGTTGATACAGCCCAAAATGGCATTTGCCTTTTTAGCTACTGCATCACACTGCTGACTCATGTTCAGTGTATGGTCTATTAAGACCCCTAGATCTTTTTCGCACATACTACTGCCTAGACAAGTCTTCCCCCATCCTATACCTCGAGGGTTTTTATCAGTAAAAATTTGGCAAAGCAGGGGAAAGAATGCTGTTTTTCTCTAAATAGCCACATGGCTACAGTTGTGAAAAAAGTCATTTAAAAGGAAATATACATTATAGTTTGAGCCTGAAACTCGGAGATGTGAAGGGAGGGAGGAGAGAAAATGAGGAACAACAGCTGCACCTTGTGCGTTTTGTGCTCGGAACTCAATTTTCAGGCATGCATGAGCCCAGTTTGAATGAGGACTGTGATGAGTAGTGAGAAGGGATTCCCTCCCCATACCAGGTCTCCAACATGAAATGCCCCCAGGGAGCTGCCATCCGTATTGATGACTACACATGGAACCAAGGGACACCACAACATTAAACCCCAGAGAGCTGTTTCTGTGCATAATGCCACATGAACTGGGTGAGATACATTCCTGGGCACAAAGTATCTGCTTTCATATAGAGGTATCAAAGTTTCTTTGTGAAATTAGTCTGTTTCACATTATTTATTATTTTCAATTTATATCCCACCTTGCCGGGACAAACTGGCTCAAGGCGGCGTACATGAGTAAAATACAATTAAAAAGTGCATGTGTTAAAATGTAGTAGAACAATCAAATTCACATATACAGCATAAAAGTGCAAAAAAGGACAATACAGCTGATGGCAGCTTCGATAACCATCCAATGGTAGAAGGCGGTGTCCAACGGTGTATCATAAGGGCATGTTCTGGTGACTCAGCAGTGGCAGCTCTTGATCGAAGGCCTGGCGGAAGAGCTCCATTTTACAAGCCCTGCGGAACTGTAAAAGGTCCTGCAGGGCCCTGATGCACTCCGGGAGCTCATTCCACCAGTGTGGAGCTGCCACTGAGAAGGCCCTGGTGTTGGATCCCCAAGCATCGAGAATAAATCCACGTTTTCAAGAAAAGCAAAATTTATTTCAAAGCGTTGAAGATATACTCAAACACGTTCTTTGTTAGAACTGGGGATACACAGTTAGGTCAAGCATAATAAAGGAAATTCAAACAGATACAGATCCAATGAATAGCATTCCCGCTGGCGGGCTAATGAAACGGTTGCGCGCCCAGTCCATGGGAAACAGGCAGAACATCAGACAAAACACAGGTGCAGTTCTCATGAGAAAAGCAATAGGCAAGCATTACAGCATCTTCTCCCCCACACAACCTCCAGCAGTTATCTTGGGCATTCCAACGCAGGAGCAGGATGAAAGAAAATAAGCCGGGTGCAACAGGGAAAGGATATGTACACAGAGGTCACAGAAAACAGAATG
The DNA here is from genome assembly GCF_001447785.1 of Gekko japonicus. Classification (NCBI taxonomy): domain Eukaryota; kingdom Metazoa; phylum Chordata; class Lepidosauria; order Squamata; family Gekkonidae; genus Gekko; species Gekko japonicus. Next base: position 1,455,886 of record NW_015168657.1, read on the forward strand.
GCAGCTTGCTGACATACTGCCCCCCTTAAAATACACTTAAAACACACCTCCCGGGTCGGGCGGGAGATCTCCCGGGCTGGGCGGGAGACCTCCCGGTTTGTCCGGGAACCTCTTGTGGAAACTACGGATCAGGTAAGGGGCCCGAATATCCCCTTCTTCCACCCATTCGCGGTGCTGGGGACCGAAATCAACCCATTCGATAAGGTACCAGAGTTTACCACGTTTCAATTTACAATCAAGGATATCAGCGATCTCAAAATGTTCATCCCCTTCCAAAATGACAGGTGGAGGAGGAGTAACTGCTGGTCTCCAGGGAGACGGGCCAGGATCCTTCTTCAACAGGCTCATGTGAAAAACAGAATGCAGAGCACGTAAATTCTTAGGCAAAACAACATCAACCGCCACATTATTTATGACTTTACGCACTTTGAATGGACCAATGAACTTCCACCCCAATTTCCTGCTAGGTCGCAGCATCTTAATGTTCTTGGTCGAGACATACACAAGATCCCCAGGTTTCAGATCAAACCCCACCACCCTACCCTTGTCTGCCTGGGTCTTGTAAGCAGCCTTGGCTGCGTCAAGTGTTTGGCATAGCAGAGGCCATGCTTTTTGCAAGGACATACACCAGGTATCAGCATCCCCCACAGGGCGTTGGCCCATCCCCTCCAGGAAAGGGAGGGGGGGGCTGTCGTAACCAGAGACAGCTTTATAAGGAGACATGCCCGTGGAGCTATGGACAGTATTGTTATAACAATATTCAGCAAGAGGCAACAATTCACACCAATCATTCTGTTGATAATTAGTAAAACAACGAAGATATTGCTCCAGGGTCTGATTAACTCGTTCTGTTTGTCCGTCAGTCTCAGGATGATACGCGCTGCTGAGCCCTTGTTCCACCCCTAAAATGGAAAGAAGTTCCCTCCAAAACTTAGAAACAAATTGGGTCCCCCTGTCAGAAATTAATTTAGCAGGTAATTGATGAATTTTCACCACGTGAGACATAAACGATTTCGCCAACCTCTGAGCTGTAGGCAAGGAAGGAAAAGGCACAAAATGAGCTTGCTTAGAAAATAAATCAACAACCACCCAAATAACAGTGTTCCCTTTGCTCGCAGGGAGGTCAGTAATAAAGTCCATGGACACCACTTCCCACGGTCTCGATGGGGTAGGGAGTGGCTGCAGAAGACCAGGAGGCTTGCCCACTCTGGGTTTAGTCAAGGCACAGGTTTGGCAGGACCGAACAAAAGTCAAGAGGTCTTTGCGCATCTGTGGCCACCAGAACTGTCTGCGGATGAGTTGCAGAGATTTAACAAAACTCCAATGCCCTGCCAGTTTCGAACCGTGAGCAGACTCCATCACCTCCCTCCTCATTGAAATAGGCACATACAGTTTGTCTCCAGAATAAATCAGACCTTCAGGGCTACGGACACAATCTGGCAACGCTTTCAGGGAGGCATCATCATCAGCAGTAAAAGCAGACATATATTTCTGGACCCAGCCCCCCCCCCCCCAGGGAAAAGGGAAGGCGAAGTTTCATCAGAGCGCGGAATCGAGCGCGCTTGCGCACGGGTGACCACAGCCCCCCCCAGGTGGGAGGGGGAAAAAACAGAGTCCATGATGATTTCACGCTGACTGTCATGTTGTGGGAGGCGTGAGAGCGCGTCAGCCAGGGAATTAGCCGTCCCAGGGAAATGACGAAGAGTGAATCGAAACTTAGCAAAGAAGTCCGCCCAACGAAGTTGTTTAGCGTTGAGAGAACGGGGGGATTTCAGCATTTCCAGATTTTTATGGTCAGTCCAGACTTCAAATGGCAGTTGCGCCCCCTCCAACCACTGCCTCCAAGTGGAGAGAGCCAGCCGGATCGCTGATGCCTCCTTCTCCCAAATCCCCCAGTTTCGTTCAGCGTCAGAAAACTTTTTAGACACAAATGCGAGGGGGTGTAAACGACCATCTTCCCCTTCTTGCAAAATAGCGGCCCCCATTGCCACATCCGAGGCATCAGTTTGGACAATGAATTTTTTAGTTTCATCAGGGCGCGCCAGCACTGGCTCAGAGGTGAACATCAGTTTAAGTTTCTCAAAAGCCTCTGCGCAAGCAGGGGACCATTTAAGCGGGGCGCCTGGTTTCGTAGCATCAAAACCCTTCCCCTTGGTCTTTAGCAAATCAGTCAGAGGAAGGGCAATTTGAGCGAAATTCTGGATGAAATTTCTATAAAAATTGGCGAATCCGAGGAACATTTGCAATTGTTTGCGGGTCCTGGGGGGTTCCCAGTCAAGTACAGCCTGTATTTTAGCAGGGTCCATTTCCACCTTCCCCCCAGAGATGCGATAACCCAAAAAGTCAATGCATGTCTTGTGGAATTCACATTTTGACAGCTTTGCAAACAGGTGGTGTTCATAAAGTCGCTTAAGGACCTGGCGCACCAATTTAATATGCGACGGGAGGTCCTGAGAGTACAGCAACACGTCATCAAGGTAAAGGACCACTCCTTTGAACAAGAACTCATGTAGGACCTCATTGATTAGGTTCATGAAGACCCCCGGAGCCCCTTGAAGCCCGAAGGGCATAACGAGGTACTCAAACTGCCCCAAAGGGGTATTAAATGCAGTCTTACTTTCATCCCCCTCCCGAATGCGCACACGGAAATATGCATCTCGGAGGTCAAGTTTCGAGAAGATTTTGCCCTTGGTGGCCTCAGCTACCAAGTCCTTGATTAGCGGGAGGGGGTAGGCATTGGACAAAGAAACAGCGTTCAGACCCCTATAATCAGTGCACAATCTAAGCCCCCCGTCTTTCTTCTTTCGGAAAAGTACAGGCGCGGCGAAAGGGGAGGAAGCCGGGCGAATGAAACCCCGGGCTAGATTTTTATCAATAAAGTTCCGCAGTTCAACTTTCTCAGCCGGCCCCATCGCATAGATTTTACCTTTAGGTAATTTACAGTCAGGCAAAAGTTCAATAGCACAGTCAGTAGAGCGATGGGGGGGCAATTCGTTAGCTTCATCTTCGCCAAACACTTTCGCCAAGTCTCTATACTCTCGAGGCAAAGAAGCTAACTCTTCCGGCTGCAAAGCGCCGCAGGGGAACTGTGCGGTCGGCTGGTCCCCCCACGAGTCCAACCAGCAGTGATCTACACATTTAGCCGACACAAATTTGACAACCCCTTCTTCCCACAAGATGTAAGGGTCATGGGTAAACAACCAGGGACTCCCCAGTACTAAGTCAAACTGCGATTTAGGGGTAACAATGAAGGATCTGGATTCCCAATGATCGCCAGCCCCCAACCGCAAAGCCATAGTCTCGTGTGTACAAGGTTCCATGGGTGCCCCATCCATTTGGGTAAAAATGATGGGAGACTTCAAGGGGACTATCCCCGCTTCCAGTGCCAATAACACTCTAGGGCTGATGAGATCCCTCCCACACCCAGAATCAATCAACGCTCTCACCCTAACGTGGGTCCCCAGGAGCGGATTCATTAACGAGACAGTCACGAAAAACAGGGAAGGGGTTTCTCTCACCACCTTGGGCGCAGAGCTAGAATGGCCGTGTCGTTTTGCGCCTCTCACAACAGGCCGTTGTCGTTTTCCGCCGTTTCAGCCACCACCTCCTCTTCTGACTCGGCAGCAGACGGTTCGATTCCCTCCAGGCCTTGGGCCGCCTGCAGAGCTTTGGAGAAACGCGGTTTAGCCATCCCCTTCTTCCCCGTCAGCGGTGTCTTCGGGCTTGGAGTAGGCGGCTTGTCTTTTACCTGACGGCTGCCACAATCCACAGCGAAATGCCCCTTCTCCCCGCACTTGAGACAGAGCCCCATCTTCATACGTAGTTCTCGTGCCGATTCCGACAGGCGTTGAGTCTTGGGTCTGGAGGCACTGGCAGCGGCGGGTCTGTTGGTCGTAGCAGCCAAGTCGAGTTTGATGGTGGTGAGCCGATCCTCTGCATTTTCAGCTTCCTGGGTCCAGGCCATCAGGGAGACAGGATTGACAGTCTTCAGAACCGTTTCTCGGATGTCTGCGTTGAGTCCCAATCGATACATCTCAGCCAATATATGATCAGGGTAGTCTCGGAGCTTTGCTGCCTGCTTGTGGAATTCCAGTGTGTACTCGCGAACCGACTTCTTATTCTGGCGGTAGGTGCGGAGAAACGCTTTAGCTCTTTGGCTCGCGTTGACATCTTCAAACCTCGCCCGCAGCGCCCACATGAATGCTCGCAAATTCAAAAGTTCCGGACCGCGGTCATTGTGCAGTCCAACATACCATGTGGCGGCGTCTCCTTTTAGTCTTGCCGAGATGACATCAATAAGACCAGCTTCATTTCGGAACAGGTGTCGGCTCTCTTCTACGAATTTATGCACTCTCACCGTGAAGAAAGCGAGTTCATCTGGGTTGCCGTCAAAGGTAGCCTCCAGTAGATCTTTGGGTCTGGGCCATGGAGGCCGTACCAACGGTCCCAGCTGACCCGGAACTCCCCTGAGAGGGAGACCCGGACCAACCGGTGGCCCCGCTGGCATTGGCCTCATCGGTGGCGGCAGACCCGGCACCGGCGGACCCCCCGGCATCGGCTGTTGCACAGGCCCTTGCTGAGGCGGTCCCGCCGGCGGCTGGACAGGCACCTGCGGCGCGGGAACTCCCGGTACTTGCAGCGGAGGTCCCGTCGGCGGCTGAGCAGGCACCTGCGGTGCGGGAACTCCCGGTGCAGGGACAACTTGTTGCTGCGCGGCGTGTGCGTCAAGGAAATTAGCCATTCTAACGTCCATCATTCCCGGCAGAGCTTCCATTACATCCTGGAATGTCCTCAACAAGTCCCTCACCGAGTATTCCAGTTCTGCCAGTCGTTCCCCGGTGGTTTCCTCCGGGATGGGGTCCCGAGGTCGATAGTCCGGGGGTGGGTCATAGTCCTCTTCCGTTTGGAAGGCTCCGGTGCCCTCCTCATCCTCTGCGTGGCCTCGCGGCCCCGATGGCTCGAACATCCACTCCTCGAGGTCTTGCTTGGAACTCCCCTTCTCCGAGGTAGTCCCCGGCTCCGGGAACAATCCCTTGTCAAACAGACTCTCACGTAATCCGCTCCCCCGACGGGAGTACACCTCTCGGGTGCCCTGAGTGTTGTACATAGTCCAGTCATCCTGCTGTTGAGTCTTCCGCGGACCCCAGTGCGAAGGGGTCGGAGGCGGCCAAGACAGATGTGCAGGCAGGCGGGGAATCGTTCCCCCCACGGCACCCTCCACCGAGGCTGCAGTCGTGAACACCAAAGGAGCGGAGGTATGTGGGACCGATCCTGAGTCCCCCTCCGTGTTAAGTAGGTTTCCCTCAGTTCCGCTCATGATCTTGCCAGATTCGGAACGATAGGAGAAAGAGAGTTCTAACAATATGTTGGATCCCCAAGCATCGAGAATAAATCCACGTTTTCAAGAAAAGCAAAATTTATTTCAAAGCGTTGAAGACATACTCAAACACGTTCTTTGTTAGAACTGGGGATACACAGTTAGGTCAAGCATAATAAAGGAAATTCAAACAGATACAGATCCAATGAATAGCATTCCCGCTGGCGGGCTAATGAAACGGTTGCGCGCCCAGTCCATGGGAACCAGGCAGAACATCAGACAAAACACAGGTGCAGTTCTCATGAGAAAAGCAATAGGCAAGCATTACAGCATCTTCTCCCCCACACAACCTCCAGCAGTTATCTTGGGCATTCCAACGCAGGAGCAGGATGAAAGAAAATAAGCCGGGTGCAACAGGGAAAGGATATGTACACAGAGGTCACAGAAAACAGAATGGCAGCTTGCTGACACCTGGTTCTAGTAATGGCCAACCTGGCATCTTTCGGACCAGGGAGAGTCAGGCGATTTGGCGACCCTGACCTCAGTGCTCTCTGGGGCACATATGGGGAAAGGCGGTCCCTCAGGTAGACAGGCCCCCGACCATATAGGGCTTGAAAGGTCAAAAATCAGCACCTTGAAATGAATCCAGTAAGCTATTGGCAGCCAGTGCAATGCCTTCAGAACAGGCTGGATGTGGTCTCATATAGAGAGGCCCATCCTGGCTGCTGCATTTTGCACAAGCTGCAGCTTCCGGATTTGAGACAAGGGCAGCCCCATGTAAAGAGTGTTGCAGTAGTCTAATCTTGAGGTGACCATAGCATTAATCAGTTTCCAGGTCATTGCATTCGAGGAAGGGAACCAGCTGCCTAATCAGCCAAAGATGGTAAAAGGCTGCCTTGGCAGTGGCTGCTACCTGGGCCTCCATTGTTCAGGCGGCATCCAGGAGCACTCCCAAGCTCCTGACCCTCGGCGTTGGCACCAGTGGCACCCCATTGAAGGTCAAGCACAGGACCTCTCTCTTCATTGGATTCAATTTCAACCAGCTCAGTCTAAGCCAGCTTACCACGTCCTGAAGTGCCCTCTCCAGGTCATCTGGGGTAGAGTCAGACTGACTGCCCAACAACAGATATAGCTGGGTGTCATGTGTGTGTTGATGACATCCTATCTTATGCCTCTGGGCAATCTGGGCAAGGGGACGCACGTAGATGTTAAATAACATCAGGGATAGCACTGCCCCTTGAGGAACCCCGCAAACCAGTGGGTAACTCTGTTCCCCTATTGCCACCCTCTGTCCCCGACCTTGGAGGAAGGAGACGAGCCAATGCAAGGCAAGCCCCTGGATCCCAGTGTTGGTGAGGCAGTGGATCAGTAACTGATGGTCAACCATGTTGAATGCCGCCGACAGGTCGAACAACAACAGTACCGCCATACCGCCTCAATCCAGATGCCTCCGGAGGTCGTCTGTGAGGGCAACAAGTGCTGTCTCCGTCCCATGGCCTGGCTGGAAGCTGGACTGAAATGGATCTAGCATGGAAGTGTCATCCATAAAGCTCTGCAACTGAATCGCCACTGCTCTCTCAAGTAATTTGCCCAAATAGGACAAATTGGAGACTGGCCAATAGCTGGCCAATTTGGCTGGGTCCAAAGATGGTTTTTTTCAGGAGAGGGCGGACCATCGCTTTCTTGAGTGCCCCTGGGAACAGTCCCTCAGCAAAGGAGTTTTTGATAATATCCCTGAGGGCACCTCGCAACCCCTCGCGGCCAGCTTTTATGAGCCATGAAGGGCACGGATAAAGGCTGCATGTAGTTGGGCGTACCGTTGAGAGCAATCTGTCAACTTCCTCAAGGCTGACTGGACTGAAATAATCCAGAATAGAACCAAAAGACGTGCATGGAGCCTCGAGTTTGCTCACTGTCCCAACTGTGGTGGGGAGATTGTGGTGGAGCAACAGGACTTTATCTGCAAAGTAGCTCGCAAAAGCCTCACAGCCAATGTCCAATTCCCTAGCATTTGGTCTGCCCTGTGGAAGCTCTGTTAAAGACCGAATAGTTCTAAATAATTGTGCTGGGTGTGAGCTAGCAGACGCAACCGTGGCTTCATAGAACTCTCTCTTCACGGCTTTGACTGCCATCTCATAGGATCTCATAAACATCCTATAGGATGCTCTTGTTGCTTCGTCAAGAGCGCTGCCACCGTCTCTGTAGTTGTCTGAGCCCTAGTTTCATCAGCCGCAGCTCCTCGGTGAACCAAGGAGCCTGCTTAGAGCTTTATTTCAACATACAAATGTTTGGAGACATTAATGTTCTAGAACTATTTTTTTTAGCTCAAATACATAGTGAACATATGTGCATGAATGTACATCACAGCAGAGTGCATAATGAAGTATCATTTAAAATTGAAATCTTATTGAGTTGGGAATGTGTGTGGGTCATTTACATAACAAAATGGAGACTTCATATAACCTCCCATCCGGTTATCTAGATCTACCTAGAAAGAACCACAGGAGACAGTAATAAAATGCTGCAGTCAGGCATAAAGAGATAAAACAAAGAACAATAGCACAAGTTACCCACTGGTCTACAGAAACAGCAGCAGCAACAGATTTTTTTTAAAAAAATTGCCTTATTTAAGAACCAAGAAACTCTCACAGATTTCCCACACAGTATTCTGGGTGTCTGTATTACCGGTAATCCATAGTCCAGTGTAATTATAAACTGCAAGATGTGTTATCTTCCACTCTTTAAGAATTATCTTCAGAAATTATAAAATACGTGTAATATATACTGATTTAGTTCAGGTTCCAGCATTTCATGTACACAAGCCAGGTTTTAATTCCTGTTCGGTATTAAAATGGTGTTAAGTATGCTAACAACTAGGAATGTTTAACAGCAGTATTTACAGATATAATGACAAACTTCCTATTCACTAGCAGGGAAGAATGTTTGGAGCTATTAATCTTCATTTGGCCACCCCCACCCCCCATATTTTAAGAAGTGTCTGAGGATATATATAGCTCCTGTCATGTCAACTCAACACTTACATGAAACATTTATTTCCAGTTTAAATATTTCACCTCTTTGGCTAATAAAAACAGACTGTAGTCCAAGTGAAAACAGGAAACATAATGATGTCAGGAGTCTGTTTTGAACAAGCAAAAGATAGAGAATTCAGAATTAGCACTTGCACCATCTATAAAAGTCACTTTCTGTTCAAATACTAGAGTGAGATTCAGTTTGACCAGCCATGTTGGTTCAGTGGTTAAAAGTCATGACTGGAAATGGAGAGATAATTAAAAACATTTTGAGAGAACTAATTTCTTTGTAAACAACAACGAAAATATTCGCACATATCTTTTGAAACTTTCAAGTAGAATAAATTGTAGAATATCTATTGTTCTCAGGAGACTAAATAATATTCACTTTTCTCCTACTTAGCCTCACTGAACTCATTGGCTTGGTCTCTGGTCTCTTAGAACATAGCAAAAATGGAACACCAACAGTGTGGCCACAATCTGTTATTGAATTATCTCAGCTTCATTGGGTTTAAGTAGACAGTTTGTTACATTGTGTCTTCTGTCTTTTGAATGTGAATGCCATTATTATTTTGTTCTGAGAAAATGAGGGCATATATAACCTCTGTTATCAAGGCCAGGCATGAACTTGCTGAACATTGTATCACCTTCACTCTGCCATGATGTCAAGCATTCAAAAGAAGGGAAGTCTGTGGCTCCAGGTTGCAGCCTGGAAATGCCAGCTAAAGTATCAAACACTGAGTCTCAGAGCTAGTTCAAATAGCACCTGTCTCAAGTCCTCTGTTTTAGAGGATTTTTTAACAGAGCCTCAAGTAAAAAAAATGTATTCTATGTTAAACACACATAAAGGTTTCCCTTCCTTGAAAGCTAGTCAAATCTGACTCTAGGGAGCGGTGCTCATCTCCGTTTCCAAGCCGAAGAGCCAGTGCTGTCCTAAGACTTCTCCATGGTCATGTGGCCGGCATGACTAAACCCTGAGGCGCACGGAATGCTGTTACCTTCCCACCGAAGCGGTACTGATTTATCTACTTGCAATTTCTTGCTTTCGAACTGCTGTGTTGGCAGGAGCTCGGGTTAGAGACGGGAGCTCACTCCATCATGCGGCAACTCGGGTCTTGAACTGCTGAACTACAGACCTTCCGGTCTGCAGCTCAGCGTCTTAACCTCTAACCTACCACAACCCCTTAAACACACATATATCACACTAAATTAGAACACCCACACACACACACATTACCAGGTAAGCTTTCATTATCCAGGAAAACGTTTGACATGAGGGCAAACATCTATATGCACTCTCTTGCCCAGCTAGTTAGGAGTTTTGGGCTAGGGTATCATCAATATGCAGATGATCCCCCAGCTGCATCTGTTAATGGATGGATGGCCAGATACTGTTCCAGAAGACCTGGCCAGTTGTCTGGAGGCTGTGGTGGGATGGTTAAAGCAGAGCTGTCTGAAACATCGAAGATGGAGGTCCTGTGGCTAGGCTGGGGGGGGGGGGCTTGGGGAATTCAGCTTCCCACTCTTGATGGAGTACAGCTAGTACCAGCTTCCTCCATCAGGAGTTTATGTGTGATTTTAGATGCCTCCCTTTCATTGGAGGCCCAGGTCACAAACACCCCCAGGATGGAGTTTTCCCATCTTTGCCAAACCTGGCAATTGATCCTTACCTGTTTCATACTGACCAGGCCATAGTGATTAACACAGTGGTCACCTGTAGGTTAGACTATTTGTTATGTATTAAGATGGCCACGACCGTGTGCACCAGGCCATGCGGTCTACAGGACTCACGGACCTTCGGGTCTAGAACAATAGCCCCCGCGGATCCTAGCGAGAACCAATCTGGGCGCTAGGATCCTGAAGAGAACCTACCAATACCGGGGCTTTATATATAGAACCTATCATGGGAAGTGGGGGGGTGTTGGGTGTGAGTGTGTGCACCAATATAAGCCAGGCTCGCACCAGCTAAGGATCTTTGTTTCTTCCAATGTAATTAATAAATGAGAGCTGATTTCACTATGCTACGCCTGGAACTCCGATACTTTTCACTATTGTAACTCACTCTATGCGGGCTGCCCTTGAACTTGCTCCAGAAACTTCAAATAGTCCAGAATGCAAAGGTGCAGGTCCTTACTGGGATTCCTGTGAGAACATATATACAACCTGTGCTCTATCAGATGCACTGGCTCCAGATTGAGTCCTGAATCAGGTTCAAGGTTCTGGTACTTACTGTCAGATCACACCACACAGCGCTTCATAAGAAGTATCCTGTTTATTGGTAGTTCATAACTATGATATGTGAACGTTTTTTGTCAGGAATGGCCCAAAGCAGCAGGGCGCCCAAAGTTATAGTAGTTTCAAAGCACCCCCCATTACAAGCAAAAGCCAATAAGCATTGTGCGGGAGAAAAGTGAGCGGGCAGAATAGAAGCCGTTTGTTCCCAGCAGGTCAGGAGCACCTGGAACCCCAAGGTCAGAAAAGCATAAACGGATAACAACCCAGACAGGAGACATTGTTAGTGTACCAGATTGAGGAAGGAGGATCCCTCCCCACACATTCCAGAGACATGGCAGTGTTAACTGACACTTACCTTCAAAGCCCTAAATGGACTGGGACTATCTTATCTATGGGATTGCCTCTCCCTATGTACCCCTCAGAGAGCATTACACTCATCCGGTAAGAATCTACTGTTAATGCCTGCCCCCAAAGCAGTCCAACAATCCTCAACCAGGACCAGAGCCTTTTTGGCCCTGGCCCTGGCCCTAACCTGGTGGAACTCTCTGTTACACACACACAAAACCTTTATTGGCATTGAAAGCACAAGACATCATGGAAATACAGCAAAATTCTAAGATGCATCAGTCACTTACACTTGGCTATTCAAGCCTCGTCTTCTGATTGCATAATATAAAAATTTTGCAACAGCCTCCATTATTTGCAATTAGAATTAAACAGAAGAAAGTGAACAATTGAGTCATCAGAATGCCAGCTCTTACCCTCTAGAAGTGGAGTAATAAAACGAGATCGGATATCCCTATAGAGGGGGCAATGAAGTATGGTGTGTGTAGTGGATTCTATATCTTTTAGATAACAAGGACAAAGTCTGTCTACATATGGTATCTGGCAGTACCTCCCTAAAAGCACCTCCGATGGGAGAACATTAAAGCGTGCAAGCATGTATGCTCTGTGATGGTGGGGGGCTGTTAAACTTAACAGATATTTCTCAGTAGAGCCCGTGTCAAAAGTTCCCAGCCTACTTGGGGAGCATCTGCTGGCTGCACATTCCCTAAGTTCTTGCCTTTCGATGTCAAGAAATCTTTATTTAATAATAGCATAGGCTTGTTTATCTGAAAAGGGGGCTAAATAATCCGGGGATATTCCCATTATAGAGAGTTCCTCTTCTACGTATCTAAGCCATGGAGAGGAACTCTCTGTCTAATGAGCCTGCCTTGGCGAGGAGGGCAGGATAAAAATCAAATGAATAAATGAATGAATAAATAAATAAATAAGACATGGGCCTTGTGAGACTTGGTTCAGTTCTGCAGGGCCTGTAAGACCAAGATGTTCCTCTGGGTGTATGGTTGAGGACAGTGTTGGTTAGAGAGATTAGATGGCCTTCTTCTATTAACCGTTGGGCCACAAACTTCTTTGTGCAGGCTGCCTCCCAGCTGCACACCTGTGATGGATTGCTGGGTGCCACCTGACACATAGTGGTTTGATTGTTAGGCTTTTTAACTTGAAAAAATGGATTTTACAACTGTAATGCTGATTTTGTTGTATATTTAATACTTGGAAGCTGCCCTGAGCCCTGCTTGGCTGGGGAAGGAGTGAGATATAAGTTGAATAAATAAGTAAACAATTCTGTCTCCAGGTAAGTTCAAATATAGTAGAATTGTGGAGGTTTAAGTTTACTCTTAGTCTTTCCTGTACCTTCTCTCATGTCAGTAATTCCAGAAAATCACAGAATCATGGACCCGAAAGTATCATGTCCAATCCTTTGGTGTAAGGAAGAACCATTTGCATCAGATCACCTGTTTTACAAAGAGGTTGCAGGTGTGTAGACACACACTTTTGTCCTCAGTATTGATTGTCTGCTACATTCCACTCTATGTCCTGGGGAGTATTAATAGACACAGGACCATAACACTGGCCTGGATGAAAGGCTGTAGATGAAAAAAATGCCTGTAACTAGAAGGAGTCCAAAACCAAGGCCTTTATGGTGGCTGTACTCACCGGTAGGGGGGGGCCCGCCGGGGGGGGGGGGGGGTTTGGCTCTCCCAAGTCCCAAGTCCCAAGGGGAGGATTGGTGGAAATCAGTGCAAACATATATGAGTACTGGCATGTTTTTTAAAATAAAAATTATACTGGATGCTTGGCAGCTGTAAATTGGCCCTTCTCCAGCATAAGAGAAGAACACAGTCTGCTCATATTTTCTCTGTTAGGGACTAATGTACCTCATCTGAAGTACTTACCTGAAGAAGCTTGCTCTAGATAGGTGATCAGAAGCAATGAACTGTGATGAGTCACCACTTGATAATATGCAAGTATATGCTCACTCCTGAAGAGGCTTTTGGCACTCACTTCAGAGTCATCCATGGACATAAGCGGAAAGGTCATAGCCCATTTTAGCAGAAGCCACTGATCTCTGCCGCACTGCCTGTGGAACTGAAACCATCTTGCTGCTTGAGGTGAGGCCAAATGTAACCTTAATTCCCATGCCATTAAAGAAAAACAAACCAGAAATACCATACTACAGCAAAGTGACTTAAATAGCTGGTCAAGCTGGATTGTGTTGACATTTGACCTGTCTCTTTGCTAATTGGCTAACTCTACTAAAAAGAAGAGCAACAACTGGATGGCAGATGGTATTTTTAAAACTATGATGACATTGCATGATCTCATACTTTCTCTGTCTCTTTGAGGGATAATCTCCCTGTCAGAATAATCTCCCTGGTTGTACTGCTGTTTCTGTCAAAGGATTATTTGTCCACATTTGGTTGTCAAGGACCTTTAGTTTTATGCAGGGGTCATTTTGTAGAAAAAGAGGTGCAGGAGCTCATTAGCACAACTCATTAGCATAACTTATTTGTATATGCCACACCCCCTGACATCACCAGAAGTGTGTCAGAAGGCAACATCCACCACTCAGGCTCCACTGGACTGTTTTGGATTGCTAGCTATTGGGGGTGGTGGTGGAATGTGCAGATCTGTCCTTGAAGAGGAGGGAGAGCTTGTACCTGAATAAAACTTGGTCTTAAAGGTGCCACTGGACTGTTTTGGACCGGGGTGCTGGGGGGAGCTCTGCAACTTACCTGGCTGCTTCTTGCTCTGACTGAAGGCTGCTGGGAGGAGAGGGTGGGGCTTGTTCCATGTGCCCGCCCCCTGGGCTCTTTACTGCCGGAGCTCCGCTCCTGTGCACTCCTGCAGGAAATGACCCCTGGTTTTATGTAAGTATAGGTCTGTCATTACAGAATATTACAGAAAATGTTAAGCTTGTGCAAACACATACCATATAGCTGTATCTCCTACTACAGAATTTCAGAAGTTTCTCCTAACTCATGGCAGTACGCTAAACTGAAATTTACCTAACATTCATGGGAGGTCCGTGCCCTATCAGGTGAAAGAGGAAGTCAACCTTAAACAACAATCTTCTGTTGCCAGCACCTTTTTTGGCAAGAAATGTTTGAAAGATTAAGAATAAAGTGCAAGTCCATTCAATAGTCCGATCACTGATGCTGAGCATCCAAAACCACAAACTCTCTCTCTCTCTCTCTCTCTCTCTCTCTCTCTCTCTCTTCCAAAGCTAGTTCTCTCTCTCTCTCTCATATAATAAAGTTTCCCTTGCTCAAAAGCTAGTTGAATCTGACTCTAGGGGGCAGTGCTCATCTCCATTTACAAGCCGAAGAGCCAGTGCTGTCTGAAGATGTTTCTGTGGTCATGTGGCTGGCATGACTAAACGCCGAGGCGCATGGAATGCTGTTTATATAGGATGGTTTATTTTAACATCCTGGAAGTGAGATCTGCAAACCCAAGCATCAGCAAACTGGGTAGAGGAGTGGAACACAAGGAGGGTGGTTACCATATTGTTGATAATATAAGTAAAGAAAGTGCTTTTGCTTGATTATAAAATAATTTCTTAATATGTAGTAAACATCATCTTTCTTTTATTTCAAATAATCCAATGATCCAACAGTCTTGGACAACATAAATCACTCTAATACCACCCCATAGTTCCACCCTCTCATTAAAGCCACTGCAGCCAAAATTTTTGCCACAACCAATATTATAACAAAATCAGTATCAGCTAGCAGAAAAGCTGGGGAAGTGAAAGAAGCAACAGAAGCTATCACTGGCTGAATCCAGACATCTCTTAAAGGGGCCACCACCAACACTGAGTCAGAGAAGATATGAGCTAAAGTTTCACTTGTACCAAATCTACAAGGACACAATCTATCCCAGTAAGCCAATCCTCATAAGTGTGCACGGGGGGGGGGGGATTGGTATTTTTTGGGTTCGTGTAAACCAAACCCGAAAAATATCGGTAAATAGCAATATCCTCAAATCCCAGTATTGGTATTATACTGGGATTCGGGAAATACTTGGCATTGCCAAAAATATTTGGTTGGCCATTATAGCTGTGTGTCAGTTTCACTCCCCTTCTGCTTCCAAGTGGTGAGCCAGTGAAACTGACCTGCTCTCCCTCCACTTCCCCAGGCCAAGGCCTGCTGGGGAAACAAAGAAAGATTGGGGAGGCATCTTTAAATGCCACCTCTTTGCTTCTCCAGCTGGCCTAGCAAGGCGGGCCAGCTGGGGAAGTGAAGAGAGAAGAGGTACAATGGAGAGATTGTGCCACCACTGCAGTGTAACTCCAGAGAAGGGTGGGCCTGCCTGGAGGATGGCATTTAAATGCCTCCCCCTTCCTCCCCCAATCATGATGCTGCTGTCTTCCCTTCCCCAGCAAGCCTCCCCTGGCAGGGTGGCTGGGTAAAGGAATGGGAAGTAGAACAGGTCAGGTTCTACTCCCTCTGCTTCCAAGTGGAGGGGAGTGAAACTGACCCACTCTCCCTCCCCTTCACTTCCCCAGCCACTGCAAGTTGACTGGGGGAAGCAAAGACAGATTGGGGAGACTTTTAAAGATGCCTCCCTTTTGCTTCCACAGCTGGCTACTGCGGCAGGCCAGCTGCGGAAGTGAAGACAGATCAGGGAGGCATTTAAAGATTTCCTGATTCGGGGATAGGCACCTGAATAAAAGCCAAATAAGAAGAGCTTTTATTCAGGAGCACCTTACTGGTAGCCAAATCAGATTAGAGAATCTGATTCGGCTGAATAAGGTAAAAGTAAAGGTTTCCCTTGCTCGAAAGCCAGTTGAATCTGACTCTAGGGTGTGGTGCTCATCTCCGTTTCCAAGCCAAAGAGTCAGCACTGTCTGAAGACATTTCCATGGTCATGTGGCCAGCATGACTAGATACCGAGGCACATGGAACACTGTTGCCTTTCCACTGAAGCGGTACCTACTTATCTATTTGCAATTTCTTGCTTTCAAACTGCTAGATTGGCAGGAGCTAGGACCAGAGATGGGAGCTCATTCTGTCATACAGCACTCGGGTCTCAAACTGCTGTGTTTAGTCATGCCGGCCACAGGACCACAGAAATGTCTTCGGACAGCGCTGGCTCTTCGGCTTGGAAATGGATATGAGCAGGGCTATTTTTGGGCAGGAACGCACAGGAACAGAGTTCCGGCTGGCTCCCAAGTTGGCCACGCCCAGCAGAAACACATTAGCATAATAGGCCACACCCAACAGCAGAAACTCATTAGGATTGGCTACATTAGGGGTGTGTGGCCTAACATGCAAAGGAGTTCCTGCAACAAAAAAAGGCCCTGGGTTTTGACAACAAACAAGGTAAACAGAATAACAAGCAAAAGGTGGGTGTGGCTGGATAACCACACTTCTGGTAACATGAGCTTTGCTGTCATGGGTGTGGCCTAATATGCTAATGGATTTCTGCTGTTGGGTGTGGCCTATTATTTATTTATTTATTTATTATTCACATTTTTATCCCGCCCTCCCCGGAGGCTCATGCTAATGAGTTCCTGCTGGGCTTTTTCTACAAAAAGAGCCCTGGATATGACCACCGCAACCCTAGAGTCGGATTCAACTGGCTTTCGAGCAAGGGAAACCTTTACCTTACTGCACTGGATTTTGGCATCAGTACATGAGCATGGATCATAGACATTGAATAAGGGTGCTGTAAATCAATAGAATGTAGGCATATACATAAGCTCTAGCTCACAATCTTAGAGGAAGAGGAAAAAGAAAGAAAGAAAAAGGCTTTCACTCTGCTTGGACTCTACAGAAAGTGAAAGTAGCAAAACAACAATAGAAGGAATAACCACTCTTCACAGTACTTGTCAATGACAGAAGCTTTATTTTAAAAGAGAGTTCAAGATCTTGAGAAAGTGATAAACACAGTGTTAATATCAGTGGAGAGGGGGTGTTATGACTTTGCACATTCACGTTTCATTTTTCTGTTTCTCCTGTGCAGAAGACTGTTATCCTAGTCCCATATTTATGCACACATAGCCCTGACAAACAATTAGCAATAATTTCCCCCGTGCCACTTCTTGAATCACTGTTCAGCACTGCCACTGATATTATTTCTAACATGATTATGCACAAGTAGCCCTAGTAGGAGGGACAGGACATACTGCACCTGTTAGCAAGCATGGTTTTTTATACAGCAAGGAATATGCATGTGAAAACCCTGTCAGAAAAATATGAACTCTGTACTTTGGCCACATACATTAAACCACAGAGCAAATCCATAATTAAGCATAGTTTAAACACAAACTCGCCAAGCTGAAACCACAGACCAGAGCTGAAATTAGTGAAGTTGATTGATGTTTTGGCTTTAGTTCAGTTAACTGATTGTGCCAAGAGGAAGCCCTGCTGCAGGATTTCAGTCACTTTGGTATGACTCTCAGTCTTGTTCTTAATGTCTGGCAAAAGAGGGATTAAAAAAAATCTTTGGCAAAGAAACTTGTATGTGTGTGTTTGTGTAATTTGCTCTGTTGTGTGTGTATAATTTGCTCCTCTAGCTTCTTCCACTGTCCTTTAGTCAAAAGAGCCAACAATCTAAACATAGCCTGCCCAGTGACAGAAAGAAGAGTTATGAGATGCTATAAGATTAGCACTCATTTCCAGCCTATTTATACAAGAACACTGAGAATTCAGCCAGGATTCATTAAGGGAGATGGTAAAAGAGTGTCAGAGACTACGCTATATTCTCTTGATATTGCCAAGCAAAGAAGTAGAGTGATCTGATAACAAACTGGAAACTATCCCATCATAAACAGCCATGAAATGTCTGGGTCCAATAATTTTCAATTGAAAGGCTCTAAAACTGGACATCTGATTTGTTCCAAAGTATTTTCATTTTGAAACTGGAAATCTTTAACAGTATTCTCATTCCGAGGGCTCTCACATCTCTTTTAGTAGCTGTCTGGCCCAAAGCTGTATAGTCCCTTTGTGACAACAGGGAGCTAAACCAAGGACAACCAGAAGGTGTGTGGCACTTCTATTTTCTTAATTTCATTGTACCATCAGAGCGAATCAGTCATGTTGACAAATAAGGCTATGATCCTGACCCTGTATAATTGTCAGCTTCTTCAAAAGATAGATGCTTTCTACATGACAACTTTGGACATGTCCCAAGGGAGGCTTCTTTTGATGAAAACACATTTACTTTCGCTAGTAATCTTCTCCTAAACTTTACACTTTGTAAATCTGACCTAAGAGACAACATAGTACAGAGAAGTAAACTACATTATCTGAAGACTGGATGAGTACAGGTGCTAGAAATACCACTTCCTTTCAAGATTATCTGAACCAGTTACTACCATTCCATTAAAAAAAACACCCTTAAATATAGTGCTGTATATGGCAGTGTCTAAAAATGCCTCATTACTCAAATTTGTGCTATGCCCATCCATGGTACTGGTAAACCACAGAGAAGTTTGTCATTGGTGTGGGATGTTGCATGCATTTGAGGAAACACATAGCAAGAAGCTGCTGAATGTCACTGTTTCTACAAAAGGACGGTTCACAAGGAACTTTACAAAGTAGTGAAAACTCTTACACAAAAAAGAAAAAACGTGTAAGATAGCACATTTAAGTATTTAGACTATTTTTGAAAATATAAATACGCTCATCTATTTATTACAAATATGCCATTCTTGCATCTAACTCCAAACGTGTGGAAGAGTTCAGCCTCAGTGCCTTGATAGCTGGGTTATCTTGGTTAGCTACAGTAGGTCAAAGGAATACATGTCTATGAAGCTTACAAAGTGTGCTAAGGAAGAAAAAGATGAACACCCATGTTTCTAAACTTGTAATGTCCCCCGCCCCACGCATTGTACCATTACAGATAGTAACAATGAAAGAGGTCATGCCAAATATGCAGCCCTTCTTCAGCCTAATTTTCAGGTAAACAACCAACTCTATCAGTTAACCAATAAATTTAAAATCCAATATAACTATATGAAGTCAGAAAGCCTTGATGTTTCTAAGGTCATTTCTGCTACTGCAAAGCACTGTATGATCGTATCACATGATTAGGTTCCAGTTATGCCCCTTTATCTATGACTATAGAGCCACAGATTTTCTTGCAAGATGGTGGTTTGCTTGTGCTTACATTCTGTCAGCTGAATAAGAGACTGAATGCTGTGCATGTAGGAAAAGTAGCATATCAAGGATAAATGGTTGATTCAGCCCCACCCTTTGATGTCGTGTTCCCCTACTTTTTATATGGGAGTTTTTCATAAGAGGAACATTAAGAACAGTGATGCCCTCCATCTGCAATCCGAATGGTCTGAACTAAAGTCAACCACTTCATCCATGGAACGTTAATGCAGCACAAAGGCTATCAGTCTGTTGTAGCAAGGAAGACAGTCTAGACTCTAGCGTCATGTTAAAGGGTAATTTGCGGGTTCCAGTTCTTATGGGGGGGGGGAGACCCCTTCGGCTATACCCACTCCATCTGCAAGAACCACACACACCACTGATTTGGAATATATGTGGGTAAATTGGCCACAACTTTATTGATTACAACTGTAAGAAGCATTGGCACAGCATGGGCCTCCCTGGAGCCTTGGCTGCTCCATCTGCCAGTTGATGTACCCATCACCCAGCCAGCTGGCATGGTAGGTTGCTGGAGCTCACACAGACGACTTCCCCTTCATGTTCTCCCCTGCCATCTGGTCATGAGGTACCTGCTGTTAGTACTTGAGTAAGCATGCTCCCTTTTGTCCCTCACACCAAGACCCCTTGAAGGGTCCCCATATCCGGTCCGTGGCCAGACAGAGACATGGGTGAGTGACCAATGGCTGGCCTACTCCCGTTACACCAGCCCTCCTCCCCAGCTGCCCTTGTGCCTTCCCATTGGCTCCAGGTGGGAGGAAGTGTTAGATCGCCACTAACAAAGAACCGGAGAGTGATTTCAACAAAAGTGATCAGCTTTATTGTAGGTACGAACAAGCACTTGAAAGAAGTCATAACCAGAACAACTTAACATTGGGAGCTAGGCTCCTTTTAAACATTCCCGGGCTAACGTAGCCACGCCTATTTACAATAAACAACCAATGAGGTTGTGCGGATAACGACAATGAAAGAGGTCATGCCAAATATGCAGCCCTTCTTCAGCCTAATTTTCAGGTAAACAACCAACTCTATCAGTTAACCAATAAATTTAAAATCCAATATAACTATATGAAGTCAGAAAGCCTTGATGTTTCTAAGGTCATTTCTGCTACTGCAAAGCACTGTATGATCGTATCACATGATTAGGTTCCAGTTATGCCCCTTTATCTATGACTATAGAGCCACAGATTTTCTTGCAAGATGGTGGTTTGCTTGTGCTTACATTCTGTCAGCTGAATAAGAGACTGAATGCTGTGCATGTAGGAAAAGTAGCATATCAAGGATAAATGGTTGATTCAGCCCCACCCTTTGATGTCGTGTTCCCCTACTTTTTATATGGGAGTTTTTCATAAGAGGAACATTAAGAACAGTGATGCCCTCCATCTGCAATCCGAATGGTCTGAACTAAAGTCAACCACTTCATCCATGGAACGTTAATGCAGCACAAAGGCTGTCAGTCTGTTGTAGCAAGGAAGGCAGTCTAGACTCTAGCGTCATGTTAAAGGGTAATTTGCGGGTTCCGGTTCTTATGTGGGGGGAGAGACCCCTTTGGCTATACCCACCCCATCTGCAAGAACCACACACACCACTGATTTTGAATATATGTGGGTAAATTGGCCACAACTTTATTGATTAGAGCTGTAAGAAGCATTGGCACAGCATGGGCCTCCCCGGGTCCCGTGCCTTGGCTGCTCCATCTGCCAGTCGATGTACCCATCACCCAGCCAGCTGGCATGGCAGGTTGCTGGAGCTCACACAGACGACTTCCCCTTCGTGTTCTCCCCTGCCATCTGGTCATGAGGTACCTGCTGTTAGTCCTTGAGTAAGCATGCTCCCTTTTGTCCCTCACACCAGGACCCCTTGAAGGGTCCCCATATCCGCTCCGTGGCCAGACAGAGACATGGGCGAGTGACCAATGGCTGGCCTACTCCCATTACACCAGCCCTCCTCCCCAGCTGCCCTCGCGCCTTCCCATTGGCTCCAGGTGGGAGGAAGTGTTAGATCGCCACTAACAAAGAACCGGAGAGTGATTTCAACAAAAGTGATCAGCTTTATTGTAGGTACGAACAAGAACTTGAAAGAAGTCATAACCAGAACAACTTAACATTGGGAGCTAGGCTCCTTTTAAACATTCCCGGGCTAACGTAGCCACGCCTATTTACAATAAACAACCAATGAAGTTGTGCGGATAACGTCCAATGGAAGTTCTTCCCTTGCAGGGAATTGGAACAGTTCTGATTGGTCGCTGTTGTGGAGCGACCAATAGCAAGTTGGCTTGGAGGAGCCTTCCTCTGGCTCGAGCTTATCATGGAGAATTAATGCGGCGATTCCTGTAAGCCTTTTCGAATACACCACAGGAAGAGTCCCTCTTTCCTGCCACCCGTCACTCGCCCCGCCCTAGCCTCTGGCCCACTCTCTCCCCTCCCCCCACCCGGCCCCACAAATTGCGGGCTTTGTATGAGTCAGGCCATTTCTGCTTGTTGCAGGGTAATGTGTAGAGTGACTCACAGCCACTGTTCTGGAACGAATTTCCATTTTTGCAAATTCTCTTTGGTTCGACAACAATTCTGTAGTTCCCATACCAGAGTCACAGACTTTCTTCTTTTGCTACCTCTCAAGGTGCTTAACAGCCAGCCTTATATTTGACTCCCCCTTCTTGTTGATGCTGAATAACAATGCTGGGTAGTTTTTTTAATTAGTGGTTTCTAGGGCAGACCACTTTGCCATTGTTCCACTTCTATTTGTGGTGTGAGTGGAACCTTTGTAAAATTGCTTGGACTGATTAAAAAAGAACCAGCTTTCCATTGCAAGCAAAAAATAATAATCATGGACTTTTGAAACTTTTAAATTTGTTTGTTTTGGGAGGAAGCAGGCTTTGCCTGCATGTTGGCCTCTCTGAGGATGATAATTTACTTCTCAACGGGAAGTAACATTTAACAGCCTGGAAGAGGTCTGAGTGCCAAGCCAAGATCTCCCCTCATAAATGAGTCCACCTCTGTTGGCAAGGTTTGGGCAGCTGTAATGTGAGCTGAGATTTGCTTGTGAGTCATGCAGAAAGAATAGAGGAAGCAAGAATATTTTTCTGTAAATAAAGCTGGAGATCCGCTGAAGTCATCCTTCTTTGGCAAGTGGATGGAAATACACAATTCTGATTCAAAAGGTGAGTCAAAGAAGAAATATGTCCAAAAACCTCAGACTATTTTTTCCAGAGCCAAAACACGTGACAGATCCAGAAGCAACCAACCAACTGTCTGTCGAATCTCTGCCAAGCAGCCAGATGCTGCTGCTTTAAAAATATCTTCCACAGCTGAGTATCTGACTGCTATCAAAATAAGGAACAGGAATTGGGGTATGGAACAGGAGAGAGAGAGTATTGTTGCTTTTTATTTTCAGTTCAAAGAGTTTCTTAGAGCACACTGAGGGACTGCTAGACACATGGATGATTCACATGACCATCTGGGCATGTGATAGCCACTTGAATAGATCTTATGCAGTGACTGTGCAAAGAACTATGATGTTGGTATGCCATCACTAAGCCCTTGTAGAATGTTTTGCAATTGCTCACAAGAGACTATCACCACATGCAGGGGTTATTACAGATGGCTGCTTTAAGTGTGTTTATAGCAGTCAACTTTCATTTGATGATTACATAAATTGTAGGGAATACAGCCTTGGAAATGGGTTGGAAGCAGCTAGAATGACTGAGGGCTAAATCTGGGCAAAAACTGAAATGCATGCATGGTTTTTCATAGTGTACTTGTGTTCTGACTTTTCAGCGCAGTCTTATTTTTCTAGTCACTGTTGTCCAACTCTCAATTCAAGTCTTCAGAATTAGTCAGTGACTGCCAAATGTGCTTGAAAGATGACCTTGCAACGCTTTCAAAATTCAGTGCCAAAGTGATATAACACCATAGCCATGTGAAATATTACAATTAGAAAAAACCAGTTATTTTTAAAAGACCAAGCTCAGAATTTCCATCTATTTAATCTGACCTCCCCACCATGAGACTGAGGAGCATTTAAAATGTGTGTGTGTGTGTGTGTGTGTGTGAAGTGCCATCAAGTCACTTCTGATTTACGGCAACCCTATTTAAAATATAGTCTGGTAGATAATGGGCAGGAGTCTGGCTCTTGAAACTAATAACCAGTTTTCAATATTCTGCAGACTACAAAAAAGTGCCCATATAATAATGACACTTGTGTTGATTTCATGCCTATATGTTCCAGTATAGTTAACCATATGGAAAACACCAAATTTCTAAAAACAAATGATACTGCAGAGCTGTGGTTGTTGGCTATTGTCTTTTGTAAAAACAGGGTCTAGTCTTCCTAATCTAAATTGTGTACATCTCTCTTGTTGATACTAGTATTTCATTAAATGTAGAAAAAATGCATTAAAAGTATCCCAGACTTGTAGAGGCTGAAATGAAAGTTCCAAGTGAAAATTGAGCTAAAGATAGCTGATTTTGCCAGCTCTGAGATGGCAAGGATGTTGTTCATGAACTTAAGTTTGTGAATGACTTCTCCGTCACCCTCTCAAAGCACATGCAAGGGATTGTTCAAGATATAAATATTTTAAACAAGAGGAAGCTCAAGGAGGTTAGCTTTCATGCCATTTAATTTGGCAGGCAATAGATACACTCATCACAAATCTTTTATTTTGCATACAGTAATGTAGATGAATAAGAAGCCCTTCAGGATGTCATGGTTTTTGATGTAGTGAGACGAATTAAGCTTGTGTTTATTATTTTAAAAAATCAAATCCATATCATATATTGGGGAGCATGGAGACATTCAACACGTGTCTCCCTTATTTCTTTCTACTGTGATGCTTTCCCACTTGCATTAATATATAATGTTTTCAAATAATGATGAATATTTAAAAATTTCCCCCCAATTTTAACAAAGAGCCAAATAAAACATTAATTTGGAAATCAATTGAAATTGCCTGCTGGTCCACCCCTTGGTGGGTATAATTTTTTTTAAAAAATTAATTTTATTAAAGGGAAGAAACGTGGGTTACAATCAACCAGCAATAGAGTGGAATCAATTCTTTAAAAACAAACAAACAGACAAACAAGGTGAGTACTAAGCAACCCTTTAAACCTTCTCACCTGGTAAGGAGTTAGTGAAGAAAAAAGTCTGAGACAAGAGAGTTAGGCAACAGTATTAGAAATGAAGCCAGGAAGAGTAAGTGGGATTAGCAGGAAGCAGGTCCTTGTCTGTCATATATTGCAGCCACGGCAGCCAGGTAAGGACAAATCTAGAATATGGTTTGATGGAGCTGGTTTGTTGACCTTGTATTGAGTCCATGATCTTACACATTATAAATTGGTCCCAAACCTTGTCTCTCCAGATTGACAGTGTCGGATGAGAAGAGGATTTCCAGGTTGTTGTTATTGCCAGATGTGCAGCCACAAATAGGAATAAGGTAAGTTCAGTAAGTGTGTATTCTGTTTCTGGAAGACTTGGAAATTGTAGTAATAACACTTCCAGTCTAAATGGAATTGACTAAGAGGTAATCAAATTTATCTCTGTTAAGACATCCTGCCAGAATTTGTTGACTGGGGGGCATTCCCACCAACAGTGTATGTAGCTTCCCACTAGACCGCATTTCTTCCAACATTGTGGAGTATGACTGGTGTTGATGTGATGCAGCCACTCAGGGGTGTAATACCATCGTGTGAGGAACTTGAAGAACTGAAAGTGGATGTTCACGATTTTGGTGATCTTCTTAAAGGAGTTCCAAATGGCTAGCCATTGTGAATTCAAAATTTCTTTGTGAAGATGTTGTTGCCAGGCCTTCCGACGTGTAGACAGAAAGTTGCTGTCATGGACCACAAGGAGTTTATCAATTTTGGCCAGAAGACCTTTGAAGAGTCCGGAAATTGTTCCAAGAGATGTTTGAAAGTTGTTTTGGGACTTTTAAAAAGTATCAGTAGAAGCCAGGAGATCAGTCAGGCTCTTTATTTGATAGTACTGAAGCCAGGATATTGTGCAGCCTAAGCATTCTTCAAAGAACATTTTACTATGTGTCTTCCCATGTGTTGCTAGTTGCTGTAATTGCGTGAGACTGTCCTTCATCCAAGTTTCGAATACATTCGTTTCCAGGCCCGGCAGAAACCAATCTTGATGCGTAAATGTGGAAAGTGGAGAAATCGAAGGGGCGAGAAGCTTCTTTCAAAGATCCCAAGTTTTTAATGTGATGGAGAGAAATGGATTGTCATAAAGATTTTGGGGGCGTCGTGACTTCGGTATCCAAAAGGTTTCTTGTGAAGTAAATGGAGAGACAAAAGAGCTTTCAATGTGCACCCATTGTGCTTCCAAGTTTAGTTGAAACGTTTTGAGTATGTTTGAGAGAAATGCTGTTTGATAATATGTTCGGAGGAGAGGTAGATTCAAGCCTCCATGCACCCCCTTGGTGGGTATAATTGACATGCATTTGTTCACCAACTTGTATGTCCATTTTGAAAAAGCATCTGTGCTAGCATTCAAAGTTCATGACCTTACAACTTAAAAAGAATTATTCAGGGGTGTTAATTTTTTATGAAAAGAGTTTCTGATTGAGTTAAAATTGCTTGCCAATTTTTGAATTAACTCACTCGGAAGCAAGTCCAAAGGGCCTGTTTACACATGCGTATACATAATTTGATTACTTGGCACTTGGTTTTAGCTTGAACAACTTGTGGCCACCAATTCATTTATCACATTGAATAGTGGGCATTTGTTGTTGTTCAGTTGTACAGTCGAGTCTGACTCTTCGCGACCCCATGGACACGATCTCGCAAGCCCTCCTGTTTTCCGCCGTCCTCTGAAGTTTGCTCAATTTCATATTCGTTGCATCTATGACACTGTCTAACCATCTCATCCTTTGCCGTCCCCGTCTTCTTTGACCTTCAATCTTTCCCAGCATCAGGATCTTATCCAGTGAGTGCTATGGAGCGAGAGGGGGCGGGGGAGGGGGGAAGAGACGAGCGAGGCCTGGTGGCTGCAGCCGCCGGGGCTCGCAATGGAGGGGAGGGGGCGGGAAGAGACAAGCAACATTTTGTTGCAGGTCCACTCTTGTTATGTTTATAAAAAGATGCTGCCATTTTCCAGAAAATATGTTGTGCAGCGCTGTCACAGTCTGTGGTGATCTGGGATCCCAGGAACGTGAAGTCTGTCACTACTTCCACTACTTCTCCTTTTTTTGCCAATGTTATATATTAAATAAAAAATTGTTTCCAGAAAACACTCAGGTTCAGGCTTTGGTGGATCTTGGGAAGGCAAATCTTCTGTGAGTACCACACGAGAATGATTTCCCTCAGAATGCACACTCCCTTGTCATACATGATGCAAAGTGGCCCTGTTACAAGCTTACTTTTCCCAAACAGCTAGATGGGGGAGCACAGTGGAGGAGACCCAAACCATATTATGTTTATAAAAAGATGCTGCCATTTTCCAGAAAATATGTTGTGCAGATTGACCTTTTAAAATGCAGAGCTGATGTTTTGTAAGTTGTGACATAGATCTTCAGATGGTATCATCTACCATTAACTAACAACATTCTACTACAAAGAACTGTTCATCTCAGGCTGTGGTCAGATGTGCAGTTTGATCCAGTGTGGCCCTGCTTCTAATTAATCCAGGGTTTTTTTGTAACAGAGAGTTGATCAGACCTCCCCCCTTAACCCCCTTCAATGTGCTTTCACCTTGTGGTTGATCAATCAGATGCGGCAGCCATGGAGTGGGGCAGTCGGGGAGTCTTTTTTTACCATTTGTCTTTTGAGCATGCACATAAGCGCTTACAGGAAGCACCACTTCAAATTCCTGTTGGCAGCTGATGGCCAATGGACTTGCTGGAGGATGCTGCTGGGCACAGTTCCCTCTAAGCTGTGCTAGGGGGCACTGGCGCACAACATTTCAGAGAGCTGCACAGAGCATTTTAGCTTCAACTCACAACATTTTTTCCCTTCCATAGGAAACAATGAAAGATGAAGACACCTCTTTCTTGGGAACCATAGAATTGGACCCCCTGGTCCAATCTTTTTGAAACTTTGGGGGGAGGGGGGGAGAGTCACCAGTAGCTATTCTGCAATTTTGGTACTTCTACCTCAAAAAACAGCCCCCCCCCTGAGTCCCAGATACCTGCAGATCAATTCTCCATTATAGCCTATGGAGCTCATTGACTATAATGGTCCCCATAGGCTGTAATTGAGCCAGAATCCCAGAATTTTTTTGCACACCCCTATTATGCTTTTCAGTATGATTTGTAAGTTGCCTTGAGTTACAGGGAAAAGTGGGATATAAATATTCAAATAAATAAGTGGTTTGGGCAGGTTGTTAACATTTAAGCAGGGTTCTGATAGTGATTGTTCCATCTCTGTTATACTTGACCTGTAATGCTGGTTGTCATATTTCACACAAAAAAAAACCCCGAAAGTTTGCTGGTATGTTTTCTAAGGGTCAGCACAAGGTAACAGTCCAAGCCCAAGTCTACCAAAGGTCTGCCAGTGAATGGGGGTGGGTAGACCTGTTCCCCATAGACCAGGTCTACCAATATAGTGGAAAGGGGTGGGTAGACCTGTTCTCTGGAGGACAGGTCTACCAATATTGGAATGGGGCAGATAGGCCTGTTCTCTGGAGCTCAGGTCTACCAGTAGAGTGGACTGAGGTAGGTAGACTTGTTCTTCGGAGGCCAGGTCTACCAATATAGTCGAAAGAAGCAGGGAGACCTGTTCTCAAGAGGCCTGGTCTACACCTGTAGAGGACAACATTTTGTGTAATGAAATTTGACTTGATTCTGTTTTCTCTTATAATGTTTAAATTATTCTTAAAATATAGTTCAAATATAGTTTAAAAGAATTCATTCTGAGATTTTTACAAGGTTATGGAAATAATCTTCTAAAATAATGTATGCAATAGTCAAATGTAGACTTGCTTACAACTTTAACACTACTAGCTTTTTTTTGCCATGAGGTAGAATTTTTGCTGACATCATCATGGAGCTTAGAGGGAACATTGCTGCTGGGATATGTAGTTCAGTGTGAAGGAAGTGTTTTTGAAACTGCTTTTGATAAATTCAGTGTTACAAATATTTCAAAACTGGGGGGGGGAGCATAGAGAAGTCTCCTGTGTGCTGCTGGCAGTTTTATTTAAAAACTTGGAGCAAATTTATTTTATTTTTATTTTATTTCTTCATATTTATAGCCCTCCCTCCCCATGAGTGGGCTGGAGTCAAGGTCATCATTCTCAGACTGCCCGCCCCTCTGAAAAAACTCATATTTTCAATTAAGATCTTCCCCACCCCGTGGCCAGAAAGCACAGAAAAAAGTACACAGGCGTCTTTCTTTGGAAGTTTAAAAAAAAGAAAATACAGTTTTGAGAAGCTACTCTGTATATGTGTGTGTGTATGTGTGTGTGTGTGTGTGTGAGAGAGAGAGAGAGAGAGAGAGAGAGGTGTGCAAATATGCAGTTATATGCAGTTATCCGGGGGGGGGAAGCACCCCAAACTGGAAGGGAACATTCAGACTTCCCAAGCTGCTTGAGAGCATGATGGATTGATCAGACATCTGTAAATGTGAGGTGAAACTGCACACATCAGGAAGGATAGAACTTTCCCCTGTGCCAAATAATTCTCCCTCAAAGACAGGTCAGAACAGGGTGTCCACAACTGGGGAATGGAAGAAAGATGTTGCTGTCTGGATGGGCATTTAAATCTGGAAGGAAACAGGAACACCACCAGATCAAACAGCACATCTGATTGCAGCCTCCGTAGCTCAGATTTTCGGTTGCAATTTGTTTTTAATACAGGCGACAGTAACTTACAATATCAATATGAAACCTGACATAGTAAAAACAGCTCAACAGATTTACTCTTGGTTCTAATGCAAAATACTCTATTTGCTACAGATAACGTGGAATTGAGTTTAATTCAGGCTTTAGACAGAAAATATTTAAAAATCTGAGTAACAATACAGACTAAAATTTGAAGGGCTACTAGGGCTCTCACAACTAGTTTGTACTAAACTACAACTAGTTTGTACTAAACTACCACCCACTTCATATCATTCCCACATCATATCACATACTCTTTTTCTAATCTCTGGAAGATTTCTATGAGGAACCAGGGGGTGGGGGTTGCTGTTTGAAGGGGGGGAAACTAAAGCCCCCTTGGGCTCATGGAACTAGTTTCATGGTTCTTTGGATTCTGGCCACAGACTGCATCAAATAAATGTGGGTTTGAATGGTCACAGATGACCTTCACAATATGGACTTTGCAATTTGGGATGGATTAGAAGAAACCAATGATGGCTTTTAAATGAGCGTTTGGATAAAGCTTGTAAAAATCTAATCATTGCAAATCCACTTCTTATGTAGACTATTCCATTATGCACACTGGGGGCTTTAAAGCAGAAATGCCTCATTTTTTCCTCCTTTATACAACAGGCTTATTCTTTCCTTTATTCTTCTGTAAGAAGCTCAATAATTCAATATTAAAAATATAGAGAACTTACCCTTTTGATTTAAAAAACTGTATATATTGAGAATGGCTGTTGCATTTCGTTTAAGACTCAAAGAGTTAATAGGCTGAGGAAGAAAAAACACCCACTTGCCTGAAGCCTGTCACCTTTTCTTGGCAATTACACTGCTAATGGCTGGATCCCAAGCAAAGTGGCAAAGAATATCTCTTCTCACGTTCCCAACTCACAGTGCATTCCCAAATACCAGATGGTGTTTTTGGAATCCATTTCACGATGTTTGATATGACAATGCTTCTGTATAATGTTAAATTATATATAACAATTTCAAGTAGCTGATATCGGAACAAGTAGAGAAACAGAATATCAGGCACAAATGGAAAAACAACAACCCAGAAACCAAAACCATGGGGGTTTCACCTCCCTTATTGTGTTCTATTTCTCTAAGATTCTACTAGAATTCGTTAAAAAGAAAAAAAAGAGGAAATAAACTGCTTGTAGAGATTGCAATAAACTAGCATTGCCTATTTCTATTTATAATTTGGTGCACATTTCGGGAGTTTTGCCAGCCCTGCAGGAGGACTGTGAAAGAGCATAAGCAGTTATATTTCAGCATTGTAAGGAAGAAATAACAACTACAGCCCCTTCTATATTTACCCATGCTTTTTATTGTTTTCTAAAGCTTTGGAATTTGGAGAAAATTGATTCAATGTATGTTATCCCAAGTGATGCTAGAAATGACCCAACAACATCAATGGAAATATTTCCAGATTATGGCTGATGAAGATCTACCCCAGTAATTTTAATTCAGCAGTGCAAGTTCACACTACCTGAAGATCTGTCCCATTAATGAGTAAAATTCAGTATATCGAATCAATAGGCGACTCCAACATTTATATTAAAAATCAATGACATTTCTGATCCTCAAGAGTCACTACTAGATCTCTGTAAACATTTCAAATCTGGAGCAACTTGTTGTACAACAGAGGAAAACTGACTCTGAAGAAAAATGAACATATCTTTCTTTCAATTGATCTTCAAAGATAATTCGGTTTTCTTTCTGGGGCATCAGGCAATATACAGTGTATGTCTGTAAAAAGGCAATAAAAACTCTACTTGCTGAATTTCTCCA
Organism: Gekko japonicus; assembly: GCF_001447785.1. Lineage (NCBI taxonomy): Eukaryota > Metazoa > Chordata > Lepidosauria > Squamata > Gekkonidae > Gekko > Gekko japonicus. The sequence continues at coordinate 1,486,524 of NW_015168657.1, forward strand.
TAGCCAAAATTGCACTTTCATTTGGCATACCAAGTCACAAAAGATATGAAAAATGAGAGAAGGAAAGAAAGTCTACTAGTCTGAACTCCCTGCATGGAATGTCTGGAAAGCTTGGATTATATTGTTCCCTTTCTCTTCTTAAAATGTAGCTGAAATATTGGGTGGATATTTGAAATAGTTTGTTCTCTTTTAGTGGAAGAAATGGGTACAACATTATCTATTACATACTTTTTAAAAATTCTCATCTTCTTATACACAGCTGTTTACTACTTCCACACACACCACACCACACGGCAAAAGTAATCATTGCTTGCAGAACAGATCGTAAAGATCCAGTAAGTGCCACATAATTAACAATAACTTGCAGCAATGCAATTTAAGAGTCTTTTTAACTGGCATGGATGGTAGAATGTATAGCTCATCTTTCTTTGTCATTCTGTAAAAGGGGCCCCATGTGAAGCTGCTGGTTACTGAGTGATGCTTTGTAGTCTGTACCAGAGAGTTGCACAGTACCAGCTGCATTGGCAGGTAGCCGAAGTGCAAGGAGATAGCTGCCAAACTATGCTATACAAAAGAAAGAGTGCCAGAGAGAAAAGGACCTTTGCATAAAATGACCTTCGACCCTTCCGTCAGCATGGATCCCATATTCATCACTTCCAGACAATTGCATCTTTCATTTCATCACAAATGATAATCAGAAAGAGACCGTTTGTGATAGCAATTGTTAGTTTACAGTTCCCAGAGACTGGATTATTTAGCCTTTTGTTTTGGTGGTGCCAATATGTCATTTGACCCTTTATTTATTGGATGCAAATAATCATCCAGCAAAATATTATTATTAATACTTCTGAAGACATGGAGCACACACAAAGAAGACTGAAGGAAAAAATTAGGTTCCTAAAGACAGTCTTGTGTTATTAGCTGTTTTCAGGAAGAGGGGGGAAAACCCTTATCACTAATGCACCTGCACTGAACAAATACATCAATGTTAAGTGTAAACTGTCAGAACCTTCTTGCATTACATTTTTTTTAAAACAGCCAAACATTGTTCAATAACTGATATTGCATGCACCAAGTCTCAACCACAGCTTTAATCATTCCTTCATTAATTTTTTTCAGGATTTTTTTGGGCAATTTTTATCAGGATTTTTTGTTAGTTGAACAGCACTATTTATCCAAAATGGAACAGATTAATTTTATAGAGAAATCTCTTGGGAAAACATCTATTTATGTAGATATTTATTTGGGAATAATATACAAGAAATTCAAAGCAGTAGAAAAGGATTCAACCATTGATTTTGAAATTTACATTTTACTCCATTCCGCTGCAAACCCCTTTACACTTCCTTGGGAAGAAGCCCCATTGTGAAACTTACTTTTGAGGACACATTCATTTGACTGTGCTGTTAAGCCACCTCACTGGAATCAGTAGGAATCGTAATGAGCGACACTGAGAACAGGATGGACATAGAGAGATTTTACTTTCCCACAAGCAGATTTGCAAAAACTGGTCTTCATTCACATCAGAGGAGTGGAAATATACCTGACATCTAATGCTAAATATTAAGAAAAAAGTTATGTGCACACATGTGGAATGAACACTTGTGGAAAACCTGAGATTCACAGTGCAATCTGAAGTCAGTGGGTTTGGAAGGATGTAACTGTTTAGGATCACACTATTATATCTCACTGGAATAGGCTAACAACATTTCTACGGATGTTTCTCTGAAAACCCTGCTCCCCTGGTGGCCCTCCTCCCCTTAGATTCCATTTGAGCTTTTCCTTCTTATCATAAGGAATGTTCCTCTGAGGAATAGAAAAAGCCTTATACCTGAAGGCTAGCTTCATTGTACTGCACCTGACTTCTGGCTTGCGTGTGAGACTGTCTGTTCTTTATTTTCACTCTGTATGAAGCTAATGGAATTTGCAGTTGATTAACCTCAGATCTTGAATAATTATCCAGCCTGGGATTGCAGCTGGCAATGCCATGGCTACTTGTAGTTCTTAACTGAGGGAGACAGCAACAAGTATAATGGTTCAAAGGTAAAGATCCAGGATAGATCTGAATGTCAGAGATTCATTGTGAAAGTAAGACCAATCCCCCACAAGCAGCTGTGCTGCTGTCACTCTTTCATTTCCTCTGGTCATATTGGTCAATTTCACACTATTTGCTGCACAGCCGCATTTTGACCCACATCTCCCCCCGATTTCCCCCTCGTCTTCTCGATCCTGTTTTTTTGAGGATCGAGAAGACGCGGAGGATATTGGGGGGAGATGCGGGTCAAAATGCGGTTGTGCAGCGAATAGTGTGAAATTGACCAATATGACCAGGGGAAGTGGAAGAGCAATGGCAGCACAGCTACTTGTGGGGAATCGATCTGTATTTAGCAGTCATGGGACAAAAAGATGGGTTCTCTTATGGATTAAAAACTGACTAAATGACAGGAAGCAAAGAGTAGGAATCAGTGAACAGTTCTCACAATGGAGGGAAGTAAGCAGTGGGGTCTCACAAGGATCAGTATTGGTGCTGGTACTATTTAATTTATTCATAAATGACCTGGAACTAGAGCTAGGTAGTGTAGTGGCCAAGTTTGCAGATGACACCAAATTATTCAGGATGGTGAAAACCAAGGCTGACTGTGAAGAGCTCCAAGAGGACCTCCACTAACTGAATGAGTGGGAGACAATGTGGCAAATAAAATCCAGTGTTGGTAAGTGTAAGGTGATGCACATTGGGACAAACAAATCCCAGCTTCAAGTATAGGCTAATGGGGTCTGAACTTGCTGAGACTGAGTGGGAAAAAGATCTTGGGGTCATAGTGGATAGCTCAATGAAAGTGTCAACCCAGTGTGCTGCAGCAGTGAAAAAGGCCAACTCTATGTTAGGGATTATTAGGAAAGGTTGGAGCAGCTTCCCCATAAGGAAAAGCTGAAGAGTCTGGGACTTTTCAGTTTAGAAAAGAGATGACTAAGGGGGGACATGACAGAGGTTTATCAAATTATGCATGGTGTGGAGAGAGTTGACAAAGATAAAGTTTTCTCCCTCTCCCAAAATACTAGTACTTGAGGACATCGAATGAAACTGATGGGCAGTAGGTTCAGGATGGACAAAAGGAAATGCTACTTTACACAGAGAGTGTTTAAAATGTGGAATTTGCTGCCAGAGGATGTAGTGATGGCCACAGGAATAAACAACTTTAAAAGGGGATTAGATTGATTGGGATAAGTCTATCAATGGCTACTAGCCATGGTGACTGAGGGGGACCGCCATTTTCAGAGGCACTAATCCTCTGAATCCCAGAGCCAGGAGGCAAAATCAGGGGGAATGTCTCAGCTTCTATGTCCTGTTGTTGGCCATCCGGAGGAACTGGTAGACCACTATGTGCAACAGGATGCTGGACTATTTTGACCAATGATCTGATCCTGCAGGGAGCCTGCAATCTGAAATCTGGAGAATGAGGGAAAACAATTCAATGAAATATTCTCATTGACAGTATGAAACATAGTCTAGATTCCTTAACTGGAGTTTGTCTTGTAAGTGCATTTACATTCTAGCAGTATCTATTCACCTGATTGTTTACTATGTCTGAATGTCAAGGTCAGCAAACTGAAGTTTGTACAAGCAGTTCATGCCAGTTCATGGGGGATCATGAATGGATATATTTCTAGACAGTCTCCACTCAAACTAAATGTTTCCCAAATGTCAAGCAACAAAGCAACTTCAAAGCAAGGGGGGGCAGAATTCACTAGCCTTAGAAACATCAATAGGTTCCCTATGTGTTTGATGTATGTAACTTGCACTTTTGAACTTGCACCTGATATTTTCCCCAAAAGCACTTTCCTGTGGACATCTTCTTGGGGTAGGGCAATCCACACATAATTTGGAGGGCATGTAGAGGAGCATCAGGGGGAGATCCCCTGTGCGTTTCATGTCTCTAGCTTACACAGGGTATTTTTTATACACTCCTGAATCTTTTGAACCTGCACCTGTCATTTCCCCAGAAAGCACTTTCCTGGGGGCACATTCTTTGGGGTAACAGTAATTTGGACCTTGTAAATCCAATCCTCACCAAACCTGGAGAGCAGGTAGAGGAGAACCAGCTGGAGATCTCCAGTAAGTTTGGTGTCGCTAGCTTGCACAGGATTTATTCTACAACTTCTGAACCTCCTGAACCTGCACCTGTCATTTCCCCAGAAAGCACTTTCCTGGGGGCACATTCTTTGGGGTAACAGTAATTTGGACCTTGTAAATCCAATCCTCACCAAATTTGGAGGGCAAGTAGAAGAGAGTTAGCCAGAAATCTCCTGCAAGTTTGGTAACTCTAGCATGCCATAGGGGCTTTTCTACTGCATCACAAACCTCATAAACCAAACTGGTTTGTTCAGCAGCTAATCATGACGGTTCATGGTTTGCAAACTGGGCACACCATGTATCATGAACAGAACTGCACTTTCCAGTTCATACCCATCCCTAGTCCTATTCATATGTTACAGTATTGCATTTCTTTTCCTCAGTGGAATGACAATTGAATGGGGACAGGGAACAAAATGCAATGGCCAGGGGTTCAGCAATTTCTACATCTAGCTTTGAGAGAGTGAGTAGGATGAGGAGCTCAGATCCTTCCTGTAGTGTTTGGCTTTGCCTTGCCTTCTTGGCAGTTCTAGCAACCCAGTAGCTGCAATCCTAAGAGCACTTTCATGGGAGTAAGCTCTGCTGATTGAAATAAGATTTACTTGTGAGTAGATCTACTCAGGATTGTTCCCTTGCCCCCCTCTCTCTTCTGTAAGTGAATGTCTACTTTATCTAGCATATGTAGTTTAGCTAGTCTCTGACTGTATTTCCCCCTCTTTTAGCACTTGCCTTTGGAGCAAAACCCCAGAAGAGGAAATATAATGTATTTAAGGAAACCTTCCCCAAGTCAGTGGGGCTAATGATTCATGGAAAGTGGAAATGAAGTATTCAGAAATATATACAGGGACAATCTTCTTTGACACGTACATCTGCTAATTCTTCTGTTGGAATATGCCCCTGTATGATTGTTTCTAAATTATTCTGTCCTGTCACGGCTCCTCCAGACTAGCTATCACCATGTACAATTGTAAAAAAACCCAAACAATTGTCTGTCAGAATAAGCCTCGGTGATTTTTAAGCATGATCAATTTCATTATTTTTCAGAGACTGGATTACTTGTATTAAAGCTGGCTGGGCTGTGGTAGCTCCATAGGTATCATGGAATAGAATAATAATTTGTATAGCACTCCGGAATGTTTAAAGTACTTCACATACATGATGTCAATGTCCTTATAAAACCCCAATAAGACAGGTCTTACCTTATTATATATACATGCTGGGGCCCTCACAGGCCATGGTGATAGATTATAGGATAGCCTACCCCCTACTTAAATATCCACCTCTGTAATTCTACAAACTCTTAACTCCTTGAGCAGACTCTTTGAACAGCCCCTGTTCACTTTAACTGGCTTTCAGTTTATCTGAACATTACAAGAAGAACATGCATGCTCAGTCCTCCTCAGTCCATTTTTGGGAGTGGAGTTTTCGTTTTAATTCTCAAACTGACATTGTAATTTATACACAGGGAATCTCACACGTAAGTAATCCCCTCACAACTTTGTCAGCTTGTGGCCCCCCTCGTTGCCTTTCTGATATGACCCTAACTATGGAACAAATTGGGCACCTGTGGAGAATAAGTGACAAGAAATTTCTACTCCACAATTCTCTCATTCCCAAATCAGTCAGCTATTCTGTTTTTCTCCCTTTAACAGATTCCCAACTACCTTCTGAGGCCAGAAAGGATGCTAAGCCCTCATGAAGTAAGCTCAATTGACTGAAATGGGACTTACTGCTGAGTAGACATACTTAGGATTGCTTTCTCAATATGAGATATAGTTGCTACAACCCAGCAGTTCTTTGTGGCTTATGTGAGCACAACACTCAATATACAGTTGTTTCCATAGTCATTCTAGTAGAAAAAGGCCTGGCAACCAGCTGAAGACTGGGGGGGGAGGGCATGGGGGTGTCAGTGAGGGCATGATGTCACTTCTTGGAAACCAAAAATGATGTCTTGCCTCTCTAGGAATCACTGGACACTCTATGTAAAACCATAGAATTTTCAGGGATTCCTAGAAAGGACTCTGTACACATTAATATGCTCCATTAGAGCTGTCTATTGATCTGAATGGCAAAACCTACCTGAACTGGAAGTCCACTCCATATATTTTTAATGGATGTATAGAGATATAGCCTGAGTCATTTTTATGTCCCACATCCTGTGTTCCAAATTATCATCATTTAGCATAGATCTGAACCTCCCATCAGTTATATGACAATGCTAATGCTCAATATATTCTTCATAAACTGTCAGTGTGCACTTCTGAAAGCTGATGTTGAAAATGCAACCATAACTGCACAGTGTTTAACAAATTGCAAATTAAATTTATATTACCAAACACAACTGGTATAGCAACTCTGTATTTAACTCACTCATATAAAGCATTACTGCATTCACATTTTCTTCTAGTTTGCAAAAAATTTTCCTTTATCTTTCAGTGTAAAAACAGCTCAATAACACTAAAGTATTTAGGCAAGCTTTATAGTGGGTTAAAAGCAGGGGTCTTTTAGTAGAAAAAGAGCTGCAGAACCTCATTAGCATATGGTATGCTAATGAGCTGCTAGGCTATTAGCATATACCACGCCCCCTGAAATCACCAGAAGTTATGTCAGAAGGGGAAGCAAAGGGGGGAGGCATCTTCAAAAGTCTCCCCTTCCCTTCCCCAGCTGGCCTATGTGTGGGGGGAGCAAAGAGAGAAGGGGTTTAAAGTTTAAACCCCTTCTCACTAGAATTGGGCCACAGAAGGAGGAAAGAGGGAAAGAAAGAGAGAGAGTAGAGAGAAGGAAAGAAGTAAGGAAAGAGGGAAAGAAAGAGAAGGAAAGAAGGAATAAAAGAAGGAAGGAAAGAGGGGATAAAAAGAGAGAAGGAAAAAGGGAAAGAAAGAGAAGGAAAGAAGAATGGAAAGAAAGACAGAGAAGGGAAGAAGGAGGAAAAGGAGGAAAAAAGAGAAGAGAAGAAGGCAGGAAAGAAAGAAAGAGAGAGAGAGAGAAGGGAAGAAGGGGGAAAGAGGAAAAGGAGAGAAGGAAAGGAAGGAATGAAAGAAAGAGAGAAGGAAAGGAGGAAAAGAGAGGAAGAAAGGAAGAGAACCTCCCCCCAGCCCCAAGGCTTTGGCTGCCGGCTCCTGGGCTGTCGGAGTGACGCCCCGGTGCACTCCGGCCCCAAAAGACCCCTGGTTAAAAGTAATATTGGTTATATTCATTAAGGATATTTCTGAATGACCATAATGATAGAGTTATCCTGTTGGCTAATTTAGGCCCAGTGGCATCAGGAAGGATCCCCCCCCCCCATATGTATTTTGGAGTTCCTATTTGTGCATCAAGAACATCTATAGAGGATGTTAAATGGACTGTAATATGGGAATAACATTTCCTTAGGGCAGAATCTATGGAAGTCTATAGAAGGACTATATTTGCTTCAATTCTTCTGTGTGATTTAGCTCACTAACAGGAATCACCTATGGTTCTTGCTCAAGGGGCACATTATGTTGCACCATTTTTTTTTCTTTGTGACACACTCTGGCCTGCTTGACAGGACATTTGTGATTGGGTGGCCCTGCCTTTTACAAGAGATCTGAGCACATCATCTTTAGGCTGTTTCCAACTTTGGGAAATCAGGAAATTCACTCCTCCAAAATAAACTTCTCTCTCTCTCCCCCCCCCCTTTGTGTGTGTGTGTGTGTGTGTGTGTGTGTGTAAAGTGCCATGGTGACCCCAGCAATGGCCTTTGGAGGCGTGAGAAGCAAAGGCAGTTTGCCATTGCCTTCCTATGCAGAGTGCTTCTAGGAGGCCTCCCTTCCAAATACTGACCCTATGAGGACACTGACTTTAAGTGGATAGTGGATAGTGCTTAACATGATATAGATCCTAGAGGGTCACAGCAGATGACAATCAGAACTCTCAGACCTCTCAGGATTTTATGATCTGATGGCCATAGTTATCAGACTGTCTGAAACAATGAAGACTACTTTGAGAGCCAGTGTGGTATAATGGTTAAGAGCGGTGGACTCTAATCTGGAGAACCGAGTTTGATCTCCCCACTCTTCCACATGAAGCCTACTGGGTGACTTTGGGACAGTCACAATTCTCCCAGAACTCTCTCAGCTCCACCTACCTCACAAGGAGCCTGTTGTGGTGAGAGGAAGTGTATGTGATTGTAAATTGCTTTGAGACTCCTTAGAGTAGAGAAAAATAGTATATTAAAACCTACTCTGCTTCTTCTCTCTGTGTGTCTATAGGTAAAGGTAAAGGTTCCCTTGCTCGAAAGCCAGTCGAATCCGACTCTAGGGTTGTGGTGCTCATCTCCGTTTCAAAGCCAAAGAGCCAGCGCTGTCCGAAGACGTTTCCGTGGTCATGTGGCCGGCATGACTAAACACCAAGGTGCACGGAACGCTGTTACCTTCCCACTGAAGTGGTCCCTATTTATCTACTTGCAATGTCTTGCTTTCGAACTGCTAGGTTGGCAGGAGGTGTGTCTATAGTTGTCCTTAAAAATAATGGCTTCTACAACTTTCCTTAAATAGGTAGCAAAAACACCCAGAATATGAAATCTTCAGAGCTCTGAAAGAAAGGAGAGAGCCCTATTCCATATTGCAATGGAAAAGGCTTGTTCTTTTTAGTGTAATGCATAGAACCATGTAATGCATGTAATCTTTCCCAACAACCAACACTTGTGGCAAGTACTCTTGCCTGGTACTGCATCACCAGCCAGGGATATGGTAAGTTGTAGTATATAGACCTGGCCACAGTAGAACTAGCTCAAGATCTACAGATTAATGATTCGTAAAAGAATTTCTCCCTTGGGAATGGGCTGTAGCTCAAAGGTAGAGCATCTCCTTGTCATGCAGAAGGTCCCACGTTCAGGACTGGCATCTCTACCTAAAAGGATCAGGTGCTAGGTGATGTGGAAGACCTCAGTCAGATACCCCGGAGAAGTGCTGCCAGTCTGAATAGACAATACTGACCTTGATGGACCAGTGGTCTGATTCAGTATAAGGCAACTTCATGTGTTCATATGACCCACTGTTTTTGTTGTATCTTATTTCCCATGCAGTAGGTAGTATGTTTATTTTGAATACAGCAGATCCATGTTCTAAGATAGGTCCTTTCCACACTAGACCTTAAATCCTGGTTCAACTGTGTTTCCAAACTTACATTCTACACTACACATGAGTTCACCCCTGTAATTATCTCGGGGTACTTTTTGTTTTCACAATACATTGAGGTCATCTCGGTTTTGCCCCACACTTGTCCCAGGATAAATGGATGCTTGGGATAAATGCAAGGTATTGTGTTGTGAGTTGAGCTCTGATAAAACCAGGGATGAGATCCAAGTGTGGAAAGGACCATACACTCAACCGCTAAACTTATTCAGAAATTTTCAACAAGGTATCATTTCTTGATCTAAGTTACTTTGTTCTGAAGTGTGACAATAACACCTTGGACACTGAGAAGTGTAGCTCAGATGGTAAATAAAATTAAGTGAACTACTTATAATCTTTCAAACATTAGTATCATAGGTCATCCCCTATCCATGGGGGTGGAGAGAGCTGTCAAGTTGAAGCTGACTTTTGGTGACCCTGTAGGGTTTTCAAGGCAGAGACTTTCAAAGGTGGTTTGTCACTGCATGCTTCTGTGTCACAACCTTGGAGATCCTTGGTGGTCTCTGTGATGCCCCCTCTGCCACACACACGGAGTGCCTGCCACCTTCTAAAACCTCTTATTCAGATAATGGGTTATAAGTAAGCCAGAGTGTTACACTCGTCATCCTTCTTTTCTCTTAAAATCCAGAGCACCATGACCATTTCACAGCTCAAGTCCTCTCTCTCACTCCCAGAGACTTCCACAGAAAGGGTAGCCCAGCCCCCTTTAATAACCAGCCCTCACTCACACAGAGCTATTGGGGTTGTAGCTCAAACATTGTTCCAATCACTCACTGCCACCATTCATTCATATCCTAGACCGAGATATTAAATTGTGTGTGTGCTTCTTTCTCTTAGACACGTAGCCCAAAGGATTGATAAAAAACAAGAAACTTTTATTTGTAAGAATAAAACACTGAGGAAAGTAAAGTCTAAGAAACAGTGTTTCACTTCCATTGAACTTTTGAACTGAGGTCCTATACCTACACTTGAGATCCTTTAGTTACAAAGTTACTTTTAGTCACAAAGTTACTTTTTTAGCCTGTTCCAAGCAGGTCCAACTTCGAAAAGGTAGTGATTTATTTTTTCCCGCCAAAAGTGCCGGTGATCTACCACCACGAAAATAAAGTTTCAAATTAGTTTCAAATTAGATTTTAACCCACTAAAGTTGGGTTCCACCCCCCCCCCCCCCTTTATAATGCACCTTCTGTCATTTACTGGTAAGCAAAATGAGCAAAAACAAAACAGAGAGACCACCAATACCACCAAGCAATCATCCAAAAAAACCAAACACCTGTCCAGCAAACCAGGAGACCAAGTGGGGCTGGTGATCTACCTTTGACCCCTCCGCGATGTACTGGTAGATCGCGATTGACCTGTTGGACATACCTTTACAGTTCTCCTCAGTCAGAAGAAACTTTTCACCACAGTTCCTAAAATATCAACTTCTCTGCTACTAATCCCTAACTGTTGTTTTTTCAGCTGCTGTTTTTCAGGTCTCCATCTCGCCACATTCTGTCAGCTCTCATTGGTTGCTCTTCAAGAGATGTGGAATCGAGATTGTCCATCACAGTATTCCATCCAAATGCTGACCAGGGCCAACCCTGTTTAGCTTCTGTGCTTTTACCAGATTGAACTAGCCAGGGCCATATTTTGCTATTTCACCAACTCCTCTGTTTTAAACAAACATAATTGTCAGTCACAAGATGGGACTGCTACTTCTACCAGGTGTTCTCATCCTTTCATGTGAACAGGCTAAGGGATTTAACTCAGGTGCAAGTTAGATAGGTGTGATAGCAGTTTAGAACAGGGCAACTGGATTAAGACAAGCAACCACAAATACAGCACCTGTTCATTCATGTAGCTCTGCTTACAACTAGGGATACATGCATAGACATCTTTTTGGTGTTCTCATCCTTTCATGTGAACAGGCTAAGGGATTTAACTCAGGTGCAAGTTAGATAGGTGTGATAGCAGTTTAGAACAGGGCAACTGGATTAAGACAAGCAACCACAAATACAGCACCTGTTCATTCATGTAGCTCTGCTTACAACTAGGGATACATGCATAGACACCTTCTTTTATGCATCTGCCCTAGCCAAAATTAACACCATAGGTGCTCTTACACTTCTGTCCAGAGTGAATCTTTGTCTAGAGGCCTAGCTGAATACATGGTTCCTCTTCCTGATCTGCTCTTGGATTTGTTTCAAAAAGCACTAATTGCACCTATCAACTATTTGCAAGAAGAAGAAGAAGTGAAGAAGAGATTGGATTTATACCCCACCCTTCACTACCCAAAGGTGTCTTAGAGCGGCTTACAAACTCCTTTCCCTTGCCCTCCCCACAACAGACATCCTGTGAGGTAGGTGGGGCTGAGAGAGCTCTTAACAGAAACTGCTCTTTTTCAAGGACAGCTCTTATCAGAACTATGGCTTGCCCAAGGTCATCCAGCCAGGTGCAAGTGGAGGAGTGGAGAATCAAACCCGGTTCTCCCAGGAAAGGAGAGGGGCTGTGTTTAGCCCCCCCCTTTCTGAACAGCTAGGCTGTATGATTGCTGCTTTTGCAAGGGAGCTATCTGTCCAAATCAAATGCATAGCCTGCTCATATACAGTCCTACTACCCTCACAAGAAGACTGTGTGCACATGATGTTATGCATGGGATTCTTTTTGTAAGTGTTTGTTCTCAGTTCCTTTTTTGTTTTTAAAAAAGTTGCCAGGACTCATATATACAGTTCTGCTGATTTCCACCAATTCCCTCCTCCCCCTGCAGATCCCTACTAGGCTGTTCCATCCTGAGGCTCCACTTTCTCTTTCTCTGTCTGAATGGGGAAGAGTGCACAAGGAACAGGAACCGGGAGAGCTCCCCCTCCCACAAAAAAGATGCCAGTACTCAGTACCAGTGAATACAGGAACAAAACAAAACAAAAAAAATCCCTGCGTGTTCATTGTAGGAATGAAAAATTGGCTAGAATGCACACTGTATTTTAAAGTAACATTCATTCTGCATCAATAATATTCTAACTTGCTACAGTGAGCACAAGAGAATCCCACATGTACATTTAGAATAATCTGAAGAATGGAAAAATCTCTCTGCTCCCTTAAAACACACATCATACGGTACTTCCTATCATTGTTCTTTCTGAAGAAATCTACTAAAATATGGATTCCCACTTAACCATAAGACTTTTGAATCTAGGGTAGGAGAGACTATAGTTCTACACAAATGAATCCAGGAGGCTGCTCCAAATAGCAATATTTGTTCTAAAGTGACTTCTTAATCCTCAGGTTGAATGGCTTCATCACAAAGAAACAGCAAAATAAGATGAGATATATTTACTACCACATTAAAAGGAAAGGTGTTATTTGGGACTATCCAGACTGATACACCAGGTGCTTCTGTGCAGGTAGCAGCCACATGATCTACTGAAGTTTTATATAGGGCTGCCATCTGATTCCCACATTACAGCAGCAAGGGCTGAAAGCCACAATGCCATTTGGCTCCAGGATTTGCAAAGTCAATTTGCCAATCTCCCAAGAAAACAGTACCATCTGGATGCACCTTAAGTCACTGCCCTCTAAAATAGTTTGCTAATTAAATGTCAGAAAAAGAACTGCTGTGTAGTAGTTTTACCTCCTCTGAGATCTTGCCAGAGTAGCTGAACAGTGATCAGTCTGGCTTTCAAGAGATACTGTGTCTATGGCAACAGGACAACATGGGGTGCCATTGATGGCATTCCACTTTCCCAAAAGTAGAGGTAAAAGTCTCATCTGTAGAAAACAATTACATAGAATATAAAGTTCTACTAGGCTTTACAAACAAATACTCTCCTTTGTATTGTTCTTCTTTGTATATTCCCTGCAGTGTTCCCTCTAAGCTGAGTTAGTGTGAGCTAGATCACAGTTTTTTAGCCTCCTGCTCACACATTTTCGTCTCAGCTCAGGAAGGAGGGCTCCAGAGCAAACTAATTTATGCAGTAGCCAAATTGCTTGCTCACAACTTTAAGCCAGTTTGGTGTAGTGGTTAAGTGCACGGACTCTAATCTGGGAGAACCGGGTTTGATTCCCCACTCCTCCACTTGCACCTGCTGATGTGACCTTGGGTCAGTCACAAGCTCTGGCACAGCTGTCCTTGAAAAAGAGCAGTTTGTGTCAGAGTTCTCTCAGCCCCACTCACCTCACAGGGTGTCTGTTGTGGGGAGGGGAAGGGAAAAGGAGTTTGTAAGCCGCCCTGAGACTCCAAGTGAAGGGCGGGGTATAAATCCAATCTCTTCTCTTCTTCTCTTCTAATGCCAGTAGCTCACAAAGTAGAATTTTTGCTCACAAGACTCCACAGCTTAGAGGGAACATTGAGTGGAGTTTATTCTGTGATGCTGCATCTGACTTGATCCCACGTTACAGAACTGCAAATTCTGTTTTCGAAATTAATTGGAGTGGTTGGTGTACACTAAGGGAGAAATCCTAAATAGGTCTATTCAGAAGTAATCCCATTTGACTTAATGAGACTTACTCCCAGGAAGGTGTTCTTAGGATTGTAGCCTAAGTGTAGCATGTGTTTCTTTTAAAACACAACTGCTGTGATTTCTTGGTAGTAAAGTCTACAAAGCATGTGTTGTCTGCATTATACCATTCTATGACATGTCTGTAGTTGGATGATGGTTTATATATAACAGCCCTCTGGAACAATCTATGTTTACATGTAGGAAATGGTTTGAATTTAGCTCCATTAGTTAATATATCTGTTTTGTCTCTTTCAAGGATGCATAGATTATCTAAAACCATGTCTCAGCAACCTGGTATATAGGAAACAGTCCAGAAATTTGACTTCAGTGGCCATAAATGTAAAGCTCTTTGGGACAGTTTGTCATTATGTACAATATGTTAATATTACTAGACTCTGCCTGTTGGGCCCTTGAGTATGGTTTTGATATGATTGTTAAATCATTAATAATAGACACCTTTTATTAGTGGTCTACCCCCTTGCTTTAATGTGTATATTCAGAGAAACATGAAACCATTGGTACAGCGTGCAGTTTCATACATACAGCCAACGCTCCCTCTAAGCTGTGGGGTCCTGTGAGAAAAAATTCTACTTTGTGAGCTACTGGCATTAAAGTTGTGAGCGAGGGATTTGGCTACTGCATAACTTAGTTTGCTCTGGAGCCATCTTTCCTGAGCTCAGACAAAAATATGTGAGCTGGAGGCTAAAAAACTGTGAGCTAACAGCTTAGAGGGAACACAGCATACAACACACATGCAGACCACAGATACAATATCTTTTCAGGTTTAACATTGTTGTCAGTGTCGATTCTCAGAGTCTTTAAATTTTTTTTCCCCTTCTGCATCTTCCTGTTCTGCTTTACGCAGCCAAAAATGTTCATAGTAAGTTCCATAGTATATTAGATGAGTCATACAACTATGTCAGACAGCAGTCTTGGCTACAGTATACATGCAAAATTTCTTCACTTCTGGCTATGGAAAGGAAAGGCTCCTGAACACTTGTGGAACTACCTTTGCTGTAAAGGGCAATGGGTGACATAGGTATGTAAAGGGCTTTGAGTCACTACCAGTCCAGGATGAAAGTCTGAGCATACCGCACAAATTGCTATACTTCCTTCAAAACAGTAATATCTGTACCCTGCAGCAGTGGCAATTACTGATGGTTATGAAGCAAGTATACAAGACACTGGACAATACTAGAATAATTATGTCACCGTGGTATACTTGAAGGTACCAGGAATGTAGGGACATCTTAGGTGTGAGTACACATTGTCTTAAAAAATAACTGCTGATATCATAGTATGGATTGACAACTGCTCTAAAAAAGTGGGTGTCAGAAGGTCTCAGGACATCTTAAGTTATCTGTAGTTGCCAGCAACCATGTCTAGCCATTCAACATGTACACAAATAGTTAGTGGAATATTGGCAGCTTCCAATCCAGGTACCTTATTATCTGTTACTATTTCTTTTGCTGCATTGCTGTTCTATCATTTTACTAGAGCTCAAGGAAGGGGTGAAAATTTCATGAAAACCAAAGCACAGGACTGTTATAAAAATAACACAATATAGAAAAAGTTAACAACTAAATTAAAATCCACTGGACTCCTCCTCCTGCTCCTAGCATTATCTTACTGTTAACCATTAGACATTGTCCCATCCAAAAAAAGATCTTATAGACCAGTAAGGTCATGTTCTTAATGAGTATGTATGATGTGTGCAAAACTAAAGAACACAGTGGTGGTGGTGTTAACTTCCTATTTTGACACTAAGAAATGCTCTGCCATCAAGCAGTTCTTAACTCCTTGAATAACTGTGTTATGTTCATGTACTGTACACCCATGAAAATGGGTATGGGTGGCAGGGAAGGTGAGGGTGCAAATAGGCCAATTTATTCAACAATAAATTACATTAGACACTTTTGACACAATGTGTTCAGTTTATCTTTGCAATCATGAAGACAGGAAGTTTGTTTCTTTAAAAAAGTTATACTAGGATCCGCAGGATTGAATTTAAATTGGTAGACTACAACAACATGGAACACAGAGGCTTCAAAATACCCTATACTGCTGTAATTTGGGAACTGCAAGTTCTTTTTACTCTGTTTATACATTCAACAATTTCTTTTCTTTCGTTTTTTAGATTGTAAGTTTTTATTGAGAAAATAAAAGAAAAACACCCCCCCCCATATACAATTTCTCAAGGTGGGTTCGAACTATCAATAAGTAATGCTCCCTGTCCTTTTAATGTTTATGCTTCCTCAGTTGAATTAAGTTTATGGAAGAAGTCAACTCCTTCCTTTGTCAAGCAATGGCATGAAATTCCCGCCTCAACAAGGGTCTCCTGAAATTCTGCTGTTCCTCCACCAGGATACTGCACACAAACCATTATATGCCAAATGATTCTCAATGTTTATGAGGGAAAAAGTTATTGAGATGCATTCTTCTCTTACCAAATAAGTACGAAATTATGATGCTTGGTTCAGTCCTGTCAACTGTTTACATGCTCATGTTATATATCACAAGAACACACACAGATTCAGACAAACCTTGGAATAGAAAGCAATGGAAACCATACTCATGCAAACTTCTTTTATCACAGTATTCAAAAAACCCACTCTTGGCTCAGAGTCATCAGCTGCCTAATTTCTAAATTTTCTAAAGAAAGAAAAATTAAGCACAACAGGGAAAATAACATTGTAACTGTTGTTGAGTTTATAATCCAGTGTAAGTTACTGAATGCTGATAAGTAAAGGAAGTTCAACCAGACAGTTTAATCCTCCAATTTCCTGTCTTCTAATCAGCCACTGGCTCTTTTGGCTTTAAATTAGAAACATTCCTGGCAATATTTAGGACAGGTGAAGGAAGAGGATAAAAATGAAATGGAGGAAAAGTATACATCTGAAAAATATCTTGGGACGGGAGGATGAAAGAACAAAACATTTAGTGGAACATATGCAGTATATGCAGGGATGTTCCCTGTATAAGTTAGCAAATGTAATAAAAGGAAAAGTTTGCTAATAAATTGAAAAAGAACATGTATATTAATAAAACAGGATTCCAGATTTGCTTTTATAAACATTATACAGTACTGGAAGTAGACAATTATTTTTCAAATATTGTGTCATAATTCTTAAAATAATATTATTCTGATTATACTTAATTTTTCCCCAAATGATAGGCCAAGATACAAATACATCAAAATCTCATGGTATGGGTAGGTTTCCTGAGAAATACAAATTAAGATAGCCAGGTACAACAGGCAAATGCTTACATGCAGTTTGGATCAAATAACTACATGAAACAAAAAGTTATGATACTTAATGGAATCATTGTAGATCAGATCACGGGATAAAAGACTTGTGAAACATGCTACTGTTGACAGTACTTTGATTTGAAGATTTATGTACTCTTAACACAATAGCTCCTACTTTTCATCTCTTTGAATGAATACTGCCTGAACAATTTTAATCACTTGCACTGACAACTAAGAACAAACATACATGCAGCAAAAATGTCCATCAGGAATTATGTGTTTGAAAGAAATGTAGAGACTGGAAGTTACACATAAGATTAGAAAACTAGTTACAGGATTTAAGATATTAGTAGTCTCAGGAAAGAGAAGGCAGTTTTGAAAAATGGACGCACAGCACAATGATAACATGCCAGTGAACATTTAAACCAGTGCAGTCCCAAATTATTGTTGGTCCTTCATAGCTAAAGATACAATAAGTCCCAAAAGAAGTACATTGAATAAAACTCTGCATGTGTCACAGAGCTTGCTACTTTTACATAATGATTGTTTACTCTTCAACATTCTTCTTTCAAAATATCTCATTTTGTATTAAAGGAGCATGAGTGATCTTTATGGCACTGGAAGAAGGCAAATGATTAGCATTTTAAAGAATTATTTCTCTGATATGAACCATATAATCTGTGCCTGAGAATCATTCAATCCACCTCTTCTGTTAGTACATGTTTGCCCTAAATTTGGTTTAGCATCTAAAGTCCAAAGAGCATTGTATCCAAATCTGTAACTCTTTTATCACTTATCCCAATATAATAATCCTATATGGAGTAGTAAGCATGAATGAAATGTTAAATTGATAAACCAGTAACAAATGTTTACAATGCTAGCTGCACTGGCACAGACAGGGTTTTTTTTAAAAAGTATGCAGCAATACAGAACAATCTAATACTGATTTCAATATTATACTATAGTTTCATGTCTTTTGGATATTACTTTTAATTCTGAAACAAGAATGCGTCTCCAACTTTGTTCACCTTAGTGGGAAAAATATTTTACGTCTGCACGGTGTGTATTAGAAGTTTTTAAACCAAAGGTGTCACAAGAGTGTTAGCCTAAATTAATATCTGTTTCAAGAATGGCATGATTAAAGCATGAGGGAAGAGAGGGTTAGATTTCAAAAGATTTCTTGTAAGTCATTACCACAAATGTAATTATTGCTAAAACGTACACATGTAGTGAGCCTTGCTTACAGTACTATGAAGTGTCTGACTGATCCTGAACACATTAGCTGGTATTAAGTCCAACTAAAGTCAATGAAACCACTTTACTTTTAATGTAACTCAGATCTTAAACTTTGTCACACCAACAAATAAGAGGCCAAATTTAAAAACCGCTCTGTCAGATATGTGCAGGAATATAAAAGTGTAAAAATGAAGAAGAAACAATGAGAAGTTTGTATTATTAGGTAATTTATCAATCAACCCCCCTCCAAACACACACAAACAATTAACCAAGAACTTAAAAACAAAACAAACAAATAAAAAAACCTTTGCATTCTCATTGGACACCCCAGCAAGCAACTATTTAGCAACAAACACACTGTAGATTGGAATGAAATCATGCCAGGGAGAGAGAGAGGGAGAGGGAGAGAGAGAGATTACTGTGCCCACCCTTTTATACAACCATTTCTTTCATTATAATGGGTCTTTTCATCAAAATGACACAGAACCTTTACATTTGGATAGCCTACTCCCATACTGTAGAGACAGCAGTCACTTCAAACTGATTCCAAATCTGCTCCCCGAAATAAGACAAACTCACTCCATTGACACACATAAATTGTTTACGACTCATTAAAAAGCAAAATTGCACATCACAGTGTTGGCAGCTGAGTCCATGCGGGTGGAAAGAGGGCATTCACTCATCTCTTTGTATGCTGGCAGTACCAAACTGAAGTTTAGCAGTAGGCAGTAGCTGAGATTTTTTTGGGCAGCCAGATGATGCATGAGGTAACTTTCAAAGCTTCGTGTTTGTCTTTGTACGTTAAAATGTATCATGTAGCCGAGTTGTGATTAAAAGAATTTAGCAGATGCTATGAGGTTTGAGGATAAAATATGCTCTCTCTCTCTCTCTCTGTGTGTGTGTGTGTGTGTGTGTGTGAGTGAGAGAGAGAGAGGCTTATTTTTCTATCAATAACTGAATCCTTGTCTAAAAACGGACATGTCTATTGTACAAATGCTTGAATGTTTCATTTTAGAAAAAAATGAAAACCACTCTTTCTTTTAGTGCATTGTTTTACAGGCTGCTTTTTTAACTGTACTTTTAGAAAATAAGTTATGTTGCATGTTAAAAGTTTAGGAAGAACTTTCTGTAATCTGTTCTGTTCATCTAAACAACAGCCTGTGTAGTTATAAAGCTTGTTTATTTTCTTGTCAAGTGCATTACTAAACGTTTCCAGCAATTTTTTTTTACATATTATATTCATAGCAGTAAGATGTTTGCAAAGTAACTGGGATTTTAAAAAGAAACACAACTTCTTGATAGACTTTTAAAAAGAGAAGCAATGCTCTTAAGACTACTGGGGAAATTATAAACAATAATATACATCATAACAAGAAGACAATTTTTAAAAGGAGTGCTGTAAGAACTTAAAGTGGGTTTAAAATCACAGAGTGGCATCAAATGTCTTTACAGAAGAAGTGCAGTTTAGAGCTTTCCCCTGATAACAACTTATAGTCAACAGTCACATTTCAGTTTTAACAGCCTAAATTCACTCAAATAAATAGTCCGAAGCTTCAAGAACATCCAAGAACATCTCTTCTACATTTTCTACTGGCAGAAAGTCTAATTGGAAAATCAGTAGTATGAATAAAGTGGTTAGACTTCCTCTTTTTTAATTAACCAAAATCAGCATGTAGCATTTATTTGACAACCACAAGTTAAACCCTTTTAATGAATAAAAGTTAAAAAAACTCCAAAAAAACCCAACCAAAAACAGTACAAACACCTTTTGATGCAAGCAATGAATACCGCCAAGCTGCAGAAAGAAAGCCTTCCATATTTAACTTGTTCCTCTTTACTAAATCCACAGACGTTTATTTCTCCAAATGACACCCAAATTGATCGGGGAGATGTTTCCTGGGCGTTCGTGTATGTGCATAAGCCTCTCTGCTCCCACTTACTTGTTTCAGCATATCATACAAGACAATGGCATGATCAGTTTCATTGTAATTCCAATCACCAGTCCTTTTTTAAAAACAACAACAACAAAAAAGCCCCTTGATATGTATGCGAACTGAACGGAGGTTCACGGTCTAGTTAGGAGCAGATAATACATGCATTGTCCTGTCTGCAAAATTTCTCTCATTGAAAAAAAATTCACGCTTTGCCACAAGAATAATAATTACAGCAAACTAAAAAAAAAAGCCCTGCAACAAATTAATCCCTAACGGACAGCACGCTAACGAGGGCAGTAATGATTTGAGGGCTCTCTTCAATACAACAGAGCTTGCATCTTCTGCCACAATGGGCTATTGTGCATCCTCCTAACTCACTGTACCTCTTGATAGTTTCAAGATGTCAAAGGTTGTCTGGCCCGAGTGACCATGACATGCGAGTTAACTCATTCTGAAGATGCCTCTTGGTACTTTATTAAAACTTTTAATTGAGCCCAAGTGACATTAGAGCGGGATCCATAACAACTGGCTACAGATCATAACAGGATGGGAATCTATTCGAACATAAACAAATGAAGGGAAAAGTTCGACCAAGTTCTCTGATGAGATGCTCAAATGTTATGAATGCAAACAGTCCCACTAACAATACTGCCATGGAATTTTACTAAAATTGATCTGTTCTGAAATGCCTTAAATTTCCTTTCCCCAGTGCTTGATAATATTGCCTGGCAAATATTGCCCGTTGATGTCTATATTTCTATAACATGCAACCACATATCCACAGAGAACAAAAATCCGAAATGTGACATTGCGACAAAATACAACCAGGACCAAAAGGAGTTGAGAAAAAAGTTATCCTTTGAAACGAGAGCTTTTCAGACTACTTATCCAAATACTTTTATAAAGAGAACTGGAAAGGGGGGGGGGAGAGCTGCCACTGTCTTAACTGTAGGGCACATGAACGGTCTCTTGTTACAGAGGAAAAACACACAAGTGGGACAAGTGTAAGGCTGCTCCAGTGAAGAGTGTGAAAAAAAATCCAAATGTTAATTTGATAAATGTGAGGTCTGGGACATTTTGTCAAAGAGGGAGGGAAAGTAGAAAAAAGGAGGAAAAAAAAAAAGCAGCCGTGCTGCCAACTCACCATCCACCAAGTTCTGGCCGAGATGTCATAGCAGAGCTGCCATTTGATGGATCCGTCGGAGGTTTTCCCTGCCATTATGCTGTCAGCAAGCTTCATCTGATGCTAACTCACGGGAGATAAGACACCTAATTGAGAAAACATTTGCACTGGCATGTTAGGCAACATGTAGCCCAGTCCATACCATATGGAATCATGGGTAAAAAAAAATCTCCTTGACAGTGAACCAATCTCTCACAGACCCAGTGGCAAGGTGAAGTGGGGATGAAAAGTCATCTGCTCCTAGCACTGTCTTCTTGTCCCTCTCTCCTCCTCCCCCCCCTCTCTCTTGCCCTCTCCCTTTTTTTCTAAACTAAGAACCCACCGCTGAACATCAAAGGGGGGGCGTATAAAATTAGGGCTTCATCACTCAGATGATTTTGGTCTGCAAGATTTTCCCCTTTCCTTTTTATTCTCCCCCCCCCCTCCAGCTTTAAAAAAAAATGAATAGAGACTTAGTAGGACAAAGGCAGGTAGTGGACTGCGGAGGGAGATCGCCACAGGCCATTAGCCTAAAATTTCTGCTTGACAGATGGAACTGCTTAGAGACTATCATGCAATGTTTTGGGGGTTTTTTTTCCCCAAAAGAATTTCTAGTCTGATTCAGTATCTGTTTATCACAGCTACTTTTCCCCTGAATGTGACGAAGAAAAAAAAACACTGGAATGAAAGTTCAATTAAAAAGAAAAGTATAAAAAATGTTGAACATTATCATTTCAGGAAAGAAAATAAAAATAGTTTAAATGCTTTTTTCTTCTCAGTGATTTAAAGAGTTCTCTTTATCTCTTTTTAAAAATGTTCTGTCGCTTAATTAAAATTCTAAAAAAAATTAAGATATGACTCTGTCCTGGTCTTTTTATTTTTTGATAGGAGAGCTATCCTTGAAATTATGAAACAGATGTTGAAAGGCCTACAAACAGCTATTCAGACAACTCAATTTTGAAACATAATGTTTTATTATTTTTGGTAGAGTTTAAAAATAATCCACTAGGACTCATTTTTGCCAACTTTGATTTTGTATATCAAAAATACCTAGTTAGTAAAATGCACTACATGCCCAACATCGTATCAGTCAAATGGTATTCTGTGAACCCAAAATTTAGAATGAGCCAAACAGTTTGGAAAGATGTTCTGTGGCTGTTCAAATTTCACCATGCCTATTGCAATCGTGGAATGCGCTTCATGTAAGTCTTCAGCAGTCTCCATTGATGTGCCCCTCTTGTGCCACAAAGTGATATCAATACAAAAAAGAAAGAAAAAAATAAAATAAAATGTTGGTTTTGTTTAAGTAAGTCAGTAATTTTTGGTGAAGTGCCAGAAAGATAACTTACACGGAATGTTGAAATGTAAAATTAAAGGTCAAGTGTATAATTTGTCTATATTTTTAGGTGAATTTTTTTTCCTTGCCAGAAAAGAAAGCATACACCACAAATGGGAGATTTTGAAGTCATACAGATCCTTTGATAATAAGAATCTCACATTTTGTTTTCTGAAAATGCATCGCTGAGCCTTATTGCACAAGTCATTCACTATGGTAGTGAACTAGGTTTTACTCAGCTCTGGCAATTCTCAGAGGGTTTTTTTTTTTTTGCAGTGTAGACGATGACGTGAACAGATTTAAGTTCATCCAGCCAAATTTTATTTCTAAGACAAAAATGACATATCTTATACTTAATTCTCGAGATGCTATTCTTAATAATGTTTGGACAAAATTATGCGCATATGTATTTGCTTGCATTTACTTCTGAATGATCATATTTTATTCTTTTTGCATGAGGTGTGTGTGCATATACACAAACATATGATGAAGAGTCTGTGTACATGTTAGCCTATGGATCTATGATAACATCAGCGTACAAATGTAATATTAGTTCCATTTATAGGAAGTGTTAAAGCACAGGAAGTGTTAAAAGCTCTTCCTTCTGCATACTGCTTGGTGATCTTAAAATCCACTGTAAATATAAAGTAAGAGGATTAAGCAATAATCAGCATCTGAACCAACATCAGATCAAATTTCATCCTTCCCTGCTTCTCTGTCTTTCACAGGAAACAACTCTTTCACACTTGTGATTATTAATTGAATAGCACTGAGCTGACACTGCTTTCTATCTGTTATGGAAAATGTAGGTGATAAAAGGCTCAAATCAGCACCTGTGCTTGACTATAAGTTGACATAGTCTTGTATGATTATACCTGGACTGATAACTTCTTGGGGAATTTCTCTGTTTTCTACTTTGTCAGTAGTTCATGGATCTTCTAGATTCAGCACTGTCTTCAAATTAGCCATGAAAAACACTTCCAGCAATCACTAGAGAAGAACATAGATTTCAGCTTTTCCAGTGGAAAGAGCATGAAATCACTTGATTCTGGACAGTACAGTAGTCTGATGCAAAGAAAGAATCAGTGTTGCTAAATAGCTGTGTTTTCGATCCAGGACCATTAGGGTGCAGTTGACTTTACCATTCTTTCCTGTATGATGTGGGTGGCAGCAGGTCTTTCTTGTCAAGCAACTACTTCTTTTCTAAGTGAGCTGTTACTAATAGCCTTGAAAGAAGATTAAATGCAACATGTTAAATATTACAATTATTGTGGAAAACAAAATTATTTAGTGAACATAATGGGGAGCAAATCAAGCATTTAACATGATCCAGGAAATGCTACTCTAAACAATTGCATTTGTTTTATGCAATCCCCCCCCCTTGATTGCTGACAGATGCCGTTTTGGAAACAAACATCTAAACAGTTTTCCTTCAATCTCAAAAAAGGGGGAAAAAGAAATAATAAATCCCACACACTAGAAAACATCAACGTGGTTTGAATTTAACTCTTGTCAATCACTGTTTTGTAAAATATGACATGTGAATGGTATCAATGAAAAATAATATCATTAGAAACCTAATCAACCACAAATGATGTTTCCCCTCAATTTATTTCTATTTTTAAGGCAGAAAAAAGCAGTTGGCTATCCCCAAAGAACTGCTTCTTTGTCAACTGCAAGAACCTGCTTCTGCCAGTGTCTCTTTTTGTTTTGCTAACTAATGCAGGATAATAAATATCCCACATGCATGTACTATTGCTTTAGAGGATAATCAGAATGCATTTGCCTCCAAAAGGAATGCCTTCTGCTGCTAAAGTGCCCTACTTCTATACAGAATGAAATGAGTTTGCAATGCTGGATTTTACCTAGGAGAAGTAAAGATAGTTATGGTGATGTTTCATTTACTGAACTAGTGAACAGACTGAGAGACAACATCTGCAAAAGTACTTTTAACTCCATAAGATGTATCCAACTGGTATTTTATACTTGCATTTCAATACAGAATATTTCCTGTTCCCTAATTCCCTTACTCTTTTATTAAGGCCTGCCTTATGGAGGCTCCTTAGACTTGCATGGCCACAGAGTGTGTCACTTATGCATTCTATTTAGTGTTAGTACGAGTTAGCACACTTTTGCTGCCTAAGCTTGTCATTCCCCCCCCCCCGGGAGGGGTTGCCTGCTTTAGAGGCCCCTGATCCACCGACTCGGATCTGGCTGGCAGGGGTAACCCCACTCCCAAAGTGCCAGGATTGTGCCAACATACCCGGCACGATGACATCACCTGGAGGTGACATCATTGTGCCGGGCACATTGCCAGGGCACATTGCCAGGTACCATAGAGTTTCTGGCTGAATGCTAGAGCATCCCCCTGAAGATCCCAGAAAGGAAGCTTCATCCCCCTGCCGGCAGCAGGTAGGGATCTGGCAACCCTATGGTTGCCAAATGATAATAGAAAAAGAAACACATCATATGCATTAATAGATATGTGGACTATACACTGAGATATTGTAATTGAATTCTAGAATTCACTCATCTAAAAGTGACATTATAACTTTTCAAGTCAAGACAAATGCAGGTAGCTGTTAGCAAAGAAGACTGTGACCCCCTGAAAAAATAAGATGTCTTTTTTTCTTTCTTAGCTAAGGTTACTAACTTTTAAATGGGGCCCTCTAGTTGTCCTTTGAAATATCAGCTTGATCTGCAGCAGTTATCAGGTAGTTATTTAGCCCCATGCCACAAAAAGCTTCAACTATAAAACCTGTGAAAAAGGCAGGAAATTTTGGTAGCCAGTTGACAAACTTTTTCTTAGAATAGGTTAAAAAACTCTGAATGGTTAAATATTTGATGAATAAACATTCACAAATAAATTCAGGTGGGCAGCAGTGTTGGTTTGAAGCAACAGAACAAAGGTTGAGTCCAGTGTCACCTTAAGACCGTGTGCATGCTGAAGAAGTGTGCGTGTACATGAAAGCTTATACTCAGAATTAAACTTTGTTGGTCTAAAAGGTGACACTGGACTCAAACTTTAATTCACAAACAAGTATTTTTAAAAGAATTTCAATAAAAAATTTAAAAGTACAGAAACTTCTGAGGAAAGCAACATTGAGAGCAATCCTAAGCAGATCTATCCAGAAGTAAGTCCATTTTGTTCAATGTGGCCTACCTCCATGAAACTGTTGCCATTAGGTTGCATCCAAACAACTTTTCTACTGGTGAAAAAGGGAGGAAGAAGGACCTTTGACCACAAAAAAGGCTGGGGATCATGGGAAGGACAGTAAGAAGGGGAATTAGGTGTGACTGAAAAGATTGGCTGGATTCAACCATTTGTCTCCAAATCATAAACCAGTTATATGTGGAGCTACCAAGCCACGGGAGAAAAAAAAATCAATTCCTTTAATTGAGGCTTAATGAGCTGTTAGTTACCAGGTGATATTAATTCCTCTGTGCCATGAAAAGTTTTAGTTGCCGTTTTCCACACATTAAGCCTCTAAGGGACAGGGCATTTCCCCCCACACGCCCACTGGCAACCCTACCAGCTTTAATATAACTTGTACAGATATTTTGAAAACACTCACTAAAAACAAGCTATATGAAGTTGAATATATATCTATATCTAATTGAGTGCTGTAAAGTCACAGGTGGTTTATAGCAATGGTTTGTGAGGGGTTTCAAGGCAAGAGATAAGCAGAGGTGGTTTGCCATTGCCTTCTTCTGCATAGCAACCCTGGTCGTTCTTGAAAGTCTCCCTTCCAAATACACACACACACAATCATTTTGTAAAACAGTTAAGAGTTTGGCTCCATTACAATATACAGGTGGACCCCCCCACACTATATTAGACATATAATCCACTAAATACTACCAGCAGCATTGCAAAATTCATGTTTGGTTTTCTTGGCAGGCCGGCATTTATCTGTTTTGGAATTACATTGTAATACTTTATAAAGTTGTCTTGAGTACAGGAAAGCTGGATACAATTTTTAAAGTAAATAAAATATTATTACTTGCAAGTCATAAATGTATGAAATCTGGAGACTATTCAGGGATTTAATCAGGAAAGAAGTGGTGCTAATTCCTAATCAATATCCAGTTAGGCCCTTAGCTGTGATAATCTCCTCCGAAGATGCAAACAAATCCCAAATAATTCTTTCTTCTGTACCATAAATTGTGACTAATATCTAGAGAACTATTTTAGGTTGAGAATGTCCCATCATATTTTCTTTAAAGTGCAGTTCCCTGTGCCGTATCACAAACAGGATGTGTGTCCTCTCAGTTTCAGAAGTTATTTAGAGAGCAATCCTACCTAGATCTATTCAGGATCCTACTCAGATCTATTTTGGAGGGGGGGGAGGTGCCTGAATTCCAAGTGGTGAATTTTCCATTTGGGATTCAGACACGTCCCCTATGTGATGATGTCATTTCTGATAGACGTCAGCACATTGGGGCATCCCCTCCCCCTCCAGCAATGCCTCCCAAAGTCCCCTGCTGGGGAGGACGCAGGACCTGCCAACCATAACTGGAATGGGGAAATGGCCTGGAAAGGGCCCAGCCCCAATCCCCCAGGCTCAGTCCTTGAGGAAAAAGGATGAGGCTGCCTGCCTCCTTGCTAAGCTGGCCACCTCTTTCCAAGCCCCACATACAGCTTGGGTGTGCTGGAAGCCTCACCTGTATGAGCTTTGGGTATTATCTAGACTAGACTACTGTAATGCAATGTACATTGGTCTCCCCACAAAATCAATTTGGAAACTCCAGTGGGTACAGAACACTGTGACTTGGCTGTTATCAGGCGCTAGACTGAACATACATATTACTCCCATTCTACAGTCACTCCACTGTAGGGTTACCAAACCCCCCCGGGGGGCGGAATTCCCCCCGGTTTCGAGCCCCGATTTCTGCTCCCGCGGAATCGGGGCCCGGGGGAAACCCCACCCCCGCGAGCGCGTCACCAGGAAGTGACGTCAGACGCTGGGGCGGGGCCGTGCCATTTGAGGGGAAAACTCTTTGTTTTCCCCTCAAATGGCGTGGCCCCGCCCCAGCGTCTGACGTCATTTCTGGTGACGTTCTGGCGGCGCGCGCGCGCACATCCCAGGCATCCCAGACCGGCTCCCGGACCTACAGGACTCTCCCCCGCCGGTAGGAATTTTCGAGTTGGCAACCCTACTCCACTGGCTGCCCATCAGTTACTTGGCCCACTTTAAGGTACTGGCTATCACATACAAACCACTTCATGGCCTTGGACCCTCATATCTGCAAGACTGCCTCTTCCCCTATGTATAGCCATGACAGCTTTGCTTATCTGAGTTAGGTCATCTGCAGGTGCCAACCTCCACATAGGCAAAATCAACAACTGCCCATACACTGCCCCCGCCTTATGGGACATCCTGCCTGAGGAGATCAGGAAGGCTCCCACTCTCCAGGCTTTCTGCAAAGTAAGCAAAACTGAATTATTCAAGAGGGTTTTTCTAATCAGGCAATAGAATAAATGATTCACAAAGTTACCTCGATAAATTATTGGGGACTGTGGTCTATGCTGCTATGTTTAGCTTGCTGAAACTAGAGCCCTACTGTGTAAGTTTTGCATTATATATCATGTTATGCCTTATGCTTTACTTCAGTTCTGTTTTTAGATTTCTGATTGGTTCAACAACACTAATCCTATTGCATTTTTTATTGAATACCCCACCCTATCAATTGTATTAACTCACTCTGTGTCCAAGTGAGACAGACAGACTATAAGTGACATAAATACATAATAAATAAATAAATCATCTTCCTTGTGCTGCACACTCCTCAAGTGGTCTGGTGCCTTCTTGACATGGGTGGGCCGGGTGCTGCCTCCCCATGCAGGCGCTTATCACTACTGGGATGTTCTGGCCTAGGTGAGGGGGCGACGTCCTGATGGCCACCATGGCCAGTCCACTTCTGCTGACTCTGTTTTATTGCTGTTAATATTTATGATGTCACAAGTAAGAAGTCTCCTCTGGAAATAATATGAAGGGCCTGTCTTCTGTAGACCAAGCACAGACTACTTATCTCTGGACAAGCACAGGTTGGTTCATAGTATGCACCAGAGAATACTGTACGGATGACTGCTAAGAAGCAGTTTCACAAGGACATATATTTATTTATTTAATTTATATCCCGCCCTCCCCATGAAGGCAGGCTCAGGGTGGCTTACAGTCATATCTAAAAATACATTGTACAAATATTAAAACAAATAAAACAGTTAAAAACAGAACAAAGTGCAAAGTGCTAGCAGTACAGTAAACAATAAATGTAAATACACTGGGTAAACATTTTCTTAGCACATTGAAAGCAATCTAAACCTCCTACTAACAATCGGCTATGCCTTTATTAATTATTATGAAATGATCTTTTGAGTTTTTACAATGAAGTCAATAAAGTAAATCAATGATTGTCCTGAACTTGACCTCTAATCAGGAACTAGTCAGGATAAGAAGAGCATGAATAGGTTCCTCTTATGTGGAGCCAGCTTGTTTTCTTTAAGAGAGAGACTTTTCATCAGTGAAATTCTGCTCTATCACAATGGAGTTATACAAAATAGAAACTTCTCTTATCCAGGGTTCCATTATCTGTAGTACAAAGTACTCTGTTTCCTTCACTTATTAGGGCTGCCAAATCTGGGTTGGAAAATTCCTGGATATTTGGGGGTGGAGCTTGGGGAGGGCAGGGTTTGGGGAGGGGGGACCTCAGCAGGATATAATTCTATAGAGTGCATCCTCCAGATCAGCTATTTTCTCCAGGGGAACTGATCTCTGTAGGCTGGAGGCTGGCAACCCTATTACTTATTCCATATTTTAATGGAATAGTCCTGATATGGTGATGAGTTGCTACTCTAACTGCTGGTGATGGGCAGAACATGCCACTTTAACAGCAATTTTATTTTCCATTTAGGTTATATTAACAGATCTCTTCCCTAACATTGATTATAGGCTCGCTCATTGGGTTATGGGCCTGCTGCCATTGACATGGGAAGGCTGTATGGCAATAGCAGGTAGTACTTCATTGGCACATGTGTGATGCTCCCTTTAATTTGCAAATCAGGAATAGGGTACTTGCTCAGGTTCCTGCTCTTAGATTCACAAAGCAAAGACAGGTGCGTTCAGAACAATATCCAATATCTCCAGGGGTTGTTTCCTACCGGAGCGCCCTGGAGTGGTGCTCCAGTAGAAATGAGCCCAGGCCCCCCTCGGGGGGGATTAAATGCCTGTCTTCCCAGCCCAATCTCCTCCAGATGGCCTGCAGCCAGGCTGGAGAAGGAAGGGGAGGCAGGGAAACATGCCCTTCTTTCCCCCTGAGCCTCCCTGCTTTTGTGGAGAGACTGGGGGGGATTTAAATGCCTGGCTGGGGAAGCAAAAAAGGGGGGAAGCCATCTTCAAAAGCCTCCCCATCCCTTCCCCTTCCCCTCCCCAGCTGGCCTGCCCAGGCGGGCTGGGGCGGGGAAGAGAAGAGAGAAGGGGTTTAAAGTTTAAACCCCTTCTCTCTAGAGTTGTGCCACAGCGGCAGCACGATCTTTCCATTGTATTATATGGGGCCATAGATTCTATGGGGCCTGTGGCACAACTCTAGAGAGAAGGGGTTTAAACTTTAAACCCCTTCTCTCTTCGCTCCCCCCACCCTGCCTTGGTAGGCCTGCTGGGGAAGGGAAGGGGGGGGCTTTTTAAGATGCCTCCCCCTTTTTTGCTTCCCCTTCTGACACACTTCCAGTGATGTCAGAGGGCATGGCATATGCTAATGAGTTATATGCTAATGAGCTCCTGCGCCTCTTTTCCTATGAAATGACCCTGAATATCCCTGTCTAGGCGGTGAGCAAATTGTTGCTTGCCTGCAAAGACTCATGGATCCAATTGGATTTCAGAATGCTCTGCATGATCCAATGCCCTCCGGTGATTCCCTAGATGAGCTGATAGAGGACTGGAATACCCAGCTCTCTGAAGCCATCGATGAAATTGCCCCATGACATCCTCTTTTCCTCTGTACACTAGGGAACTCAGAGGGATGAAGCGGGAGCTTAGATGACTAGAGGGAATTTGGCGGCATGTTTGCAATGAAGCTACAAGAGTATCTTATAGGACGTTTATAAAATCCTATGAGATGGCAGTGAACACCACAAAAAAAGAGTTCTATGTGGCCTCCATTGCATCTGCCAGCTCTGGCCTGGCACAATTGTTTAGGACAATCAGATATCTTACGTCCCTCTCAGAGAGGACCCAAAGTAATAGAAATTTGACCTTAAGTTGTGAGGCATTTGCAAACTTCTTCACAGATAATGTCTCGTCACTCTGCCATGAACTCCCAGCCAATATTGATACAGTATGTGAACTGGAAGCCCCTTGGCTGTCTTTCAATTCTGTTTTTGCAACCTTCAGTCAGCTCTCCCAGGCCGATGTTGACAGAATTCTGGGTGCTGTTAGGTTCACCACTTGTCTCCTGGATCCATGCCCCTCAAAGCTGGTGAAGGCCAGCAACGAGCGGTTAAGAGGCCCCCTTGGAGATATTATCAGCCTATCTCTGTGCTCTGGGACTTTCCCAGGGGGGCTGAAGGAGGCTGTGGTTGTTCCACCCTTGGAAAAACCAAATTCAGATCCTATGAATCCAAGCAATTACTGCCCAGTCTCAAATCTCTCATTTCTGAGTAAGGTAATAGAAGGAGCAGCGGCTGAACAACTCCAGAAATTTCTGGAGGATATATCAGTGTTGGATCCATTTCAATTAGGCTTCCGCTCTGGCCATGGGATGGAGATGGCATTGGTTACCCTCACAGACGATCTCCGCAGACAGCTGGATTGAGGCGGGTTGGCACTGCTGATGCTACTTGATGTTACAGCAGCGCTCGACACAGTTGACTACAACCTACAGACTCACTGCTTTGCTGATGTTGGAATCCATGGGACAGCCTTGCAATGGCTCACCCTATTTCTCCACAGTCGGGGACAGAAGGTGGCGCTGGGAGGGACAGTGCCCCCAAGATACCCACTAGAATGTGGGGTCCCTTAGGGGGCACTTCTCTCCCCAATGTTGTTCAACATCGATATGCACCCCTTCACCCAGCTAGTGTGGAGTTTTGGGCTGGGATGCCATCAATATGCTGATGACACCCAACTATATCTGTTAACGGGTGACCAGCCAGATACCGTTCCAGGGAATCTTGTTGAGGGCTTGGAGGCTGTGGTGAGATGGTTAAAACAGAGTCGACTGAAACTGAATCCAGGAAAGACAGAGGTTCTGTGGCTGGGCAGGGGAAAGGCTCGATTGGGTTGCCAACTCCCGACTCTTGAGGGTGTGCCTCTATCACCGGCACAGACCATCAGGACCCTGGGCGTGACTCTGGATTATTCCTTATCCATGGAAGCCCAGGTTGTGAAGGTTGCCAACCTGGCATTTTTCCAACTTTGCTAGGTCAGGCAGCTGGCTTCCTACCTGTCTCGCCCTGACCTAGGCACAGTAATCCATGCAATTGTCACTTCCAGGCTGGATTACTGTAATTCGCTCTACGCGGGCCTGCCCCTGTGTCTGACCCGGAAGCTTCAACTGGTCCAGAATGCAGCTGCACGGGTCGTTACAGGGACCCCTCATAAAGCACATATTCAACCAGTGCTGCGTGAGTTGCACGGGCTTCCAGCGGAGCACTGGATCAGGTTCAAGGTTCTGGTTTTCACCTTTAAGGCCCTTAGCGGACAGGGATCTACAAAGCTTCAGGACTGTCTCTCCCAGTATGCCCATGGAAGAACACTATGCTCATGAAATAAGAACTTGCTAGTGGTCCCCGGCCTAAGAGAAGTCCAGCTGTCCTTGACCAGGGCCAGGGACTTTTCAGCCCTGGCCCCTGCCTGGTGGAATGCTCTGCCAGAAGACATCCATGCCCTGCAGGAGCTGCTACCTTTCTGCAGGGCATGTAAGGCAGAGTTATTCTGCCGGGCTTTTGGCTGAGGACAGCGACGGGACTTCTTCTGGCACGCTTATGTGTTTCCTCATAGACCCTCCCCCAAGGGAGGCTGGGGAGTTAGGATTTTACGCCATCTTACGTATTGTGTATATATTGTTTTTACCTATTGTTATTTACTGGACTGTTTTAATGTAGTTGTATATGACTGTATAATGCTGTTGTAAGCTGCCCTGAGCCATGCTGTAGGGAAGGGCAGCCTAATAAATCTAATTTAATAAATAAATAAATTTATTAGCAATAAGATACAGATATGGGAGCAACTGGTTTTAGGATAAGGGAGCTTATGCAGTCTCTATGTGTAATTAATGAACAGAATGGGAGAGCCTCTATCTCTTGAGAATAAACCAACGCACACAAATATCAGAGAGGACAACAGACTGTTCCATTGTAAAATAGATAATACACCAAAATGTGTTTTTTTTTTCAGTGAAGCATCAATACAGATACCGTTATAAGAAGCTGAGAAAAATATTAACTCTGAAGAAGGGCAAGTTTCATCAAGATCATCCTTTTTTCATTTTGGGAAACCCTGTTTAGACTGAAGCTGTTAGCCACAGGATTGTCGTACACAGGATTGTGGTAAAACTAGAGGATTTTGTTTGTCTGTATTTGGGCAGGAACACACAGGAACAGAGTTCCAGCTGGCTTCCGAGCCCGCCCCGCCCCTCCTGACTAACTGCTTTGCTGATGTTGGAATCCGTGTTGTCCCAATCTTCAAGAAGGGAAAAAAGACAGACCCGGGAAATTACAGGCCTGTCAGCTTGATATCAATACCTGGGAAAATTCTAGAGCAGGTTATTAAACGCTCTGTCTGTGAGCACCTTGAACAGAATGAGTTAATTGGTAGAAGCCAGCATGGGTTTATCAACAATAAGTCATGCCAGACCAACTTTATCTCCTTTTTTGACAGAGTTACCAAAATAGTTGACTCCGGCAATGCTGTGGATATAGTGTATCTAGATTTCAGTAAAGCATTTGACAAAGCTGGTTAAGTGTGGGCTGTATGGTGCAACCGTTGGATGGATTCATGGTTGGTTGAAAAATCGTACCCAACGAGTGCTCGTAAATGGCTCTGCGTCTACGTGGAGGGAAGTCTCGAGTGGAGTGCCGCAGGGCTCGGTCCTAGGCCCAGTGTTGTTCAATGTTTTTATAAATGACCTGGAAGAAGGCATAGAGGGGATGCTTATCAAATTTGCAGATGACACGAAGCTGGGTGGGATTGCTAATTCTGAAGAAGACAGAGTCAGGATTCAAAATGATCTAGATAGGCTGGAACAGTGTGCTGCGACAAATAAAATGAATTTCAATAGAAATAAGTGCAAAGTCCTACACTTAGGTACAAAAAATCAAAGGCACAGATATAGAATGGGAGGGACGTGGCTTGACAGCAGCACATGTGAAAGGGATCTAGGTGTTCTGGTTGATCACAAGCTAAACATGAGCCTGCAGTGCGATGTGCCTGTGAAGAAAGCTAATGCAATTAACAGAAGCATTGTGTCCAGATCAAGGGAGGTGTTAGTTCCACTCTATTCTGCTATGGTCAGCCCTCACCTGAAGTACTGTGTCCAGTTTTGGGCACCACATTTTAGGAAGGATGTTGACAAGCTCGAGTGTGTCCAGAAGAGGGCAACCAGGATGGTGAGAGGGTTGGAATCCAAGTCTTATGAGGAAAGGCTGAAAGAATTGGGTATGTTTAGCCTGGGAAAGAGAAGACTTAGAGGGGACATGATTGCAGTCTTCAAGAATTTGAAGGGCTGTCTTGTAGAAAATGGAGCGGATCTATTCTCTCTTGCTCTGGATTGCAAGACTAGATCTAATGGGTGGAAATTACAAGGGAGTCGTTACCGGCTAAATATCAGGAGAAACTTCCTAAGTGTAAGAGTGCTTGAGCAGTGGAACAGTCTGCCTCGGAAGGTGGTGGATGCTCCTTTGCTGAACGCTTTCAAGCAGAGGCTGGATGACCATCTTTCAGGTATGTTGTAGGTATGTAGGGCTATTTTTCAGCTATGCTCCTACAGAGTGCAGGGGGTTGGACTAGATGACCTAACATCTAACATTCTATGATTCATCATCATTATTACACCCTATGTTTTGATGAACTACATGAAAGTACTTTGAATTTGTAATCCGTGGCTTTTTTCTGTGATTGGACTGTTGGAGTCAATTTGTTACTACTATGTGATCAATATTCATGTACTTTGATTATAATAATTATTAGCAAATATACTTACATTAATTATATAAATACATAGCTTCCAAGACCTGCTGAGATTGGGCTAAAGTATACTCTTCCACATGGCATAACTTCCCTTACCTCAAGGTAAATAAAACAGGTGTTATCCCTAAGACCAGGGCTTTTTTTGTAGAAAAAGCCCAGCAGGAACTCATTAGCATAATAGGCCACACCCAATAGCAGAAACTCATTAGCATAGTATGCCACACCCCTGCTTCTTCTACCTGCTTAGTACACTGAAATCAAGTTGTGGTGCAAGCAGCTGAAAGATTCCTGGCCCCTTTTGCAAAAAACTTTAAATGCGGCCAAGGAGGCGTATAAAGCTCAGGCTGAAAAGAGAAGGGTGGGGGGTTGGGCTCTGCAGCCTGGGGATTTCATGTACGTTTCCACTAAGAACATTAAAATGTTATGCCCCAGCAGGAAACTGGGTTGGAAATATATTGGGCCTTTTAAAGTGCGTAAAGTAATCAATGATGTAGCTGTTGATGTGGAGTTGCCAAAAAAATTGAGGTCCTTGCACTCTGTATTTCATTTCAGCCTCCTGAAGAAAGACACAGGGTCTTGCCAATGGCGTGGGGCCAGCCAGTTCCTCCGCCTATCTTAATTGAAGGTGAAGAGCATTATGAAATTGCTAAAATCTTGGACTTTAAACGGAAGCGTGGAAAACTGTTTTATTTGGTGGAATGGAAAGACTTTGGACCCCAGCACCTCGAGTGGGTGGAAGTAGGGGATATTCAGGCCCCTCACTTGATTTGGAAGTTCCACCGGGAGTTCCCGGAGAAACCGGGAGATCTCCCGGCCTGACTGGGAGACAGCTGGATTTTGGTGGGAAGTTGATTTTCAAGGGGGCAGTATGTCAGCAAGCTGCCAAATGTTTTTTTTTTATTCTGCATTTCGTATGTATGCACTTACATGCTTACGGGTTCATATGTAGACCTGTTGATGCACTTAATTGCTTAGCTGCTGGAACGTGTATATCTCTCAAGGCCACAGCTGGTTGCTGCTAGATATATACATGTTCCAGCAGCTAAGCTAAATAACATCCCATTAATATCTCCTTCCCACGGCTCTCCGTGAGATCACCCAAGGAGATATGTTATGCCAACGAGAAGCGTTTGCTCCCAGGCCCGATGGCGCGTGGGGGAAGTCCCGCAATTGGGCCTCAGCTGTTTGAATGTACTATAACCTGTCATGCTCATTGCTTTCCCCTCATTCCTAACAGTGATCCTGTACATGCACCTATAGCTTCAAATAAAGTAAAACCTTTCTACAAGAGTGTACTTCATTGATGCTGTGACATGCTATAGCATTTGCTGATCCTTGGGCAGGTTGCTACTAATCCACAAACAACAGGCTAGATACATTACAAAACTGAAGAGGAAGGCACAGCCCACACAACACTATATCATTATACACAAATTCCTCAGACTGCTTCTTCTCAGAGTGTCCTAAGATGAGGCAGAAGTTTTCAGCAGCAGCAGATAAGGTGCCCACCTTTGTTGCTGGCCACCTGGGATTCTTCATACAAGGTGGCCAGCTTCTACTGCATCTCAGCTTGGATGGATCCTGAGTAGGGTTGTAAACTGCCTGGAGAAAAAATGTGCTGTCACTTTAACAGAGTCTTAATGGGAGGTTATTTAGCAGGTGATGCTATTTACCTCCATGCCATGAAAAGCTTCAGCTGCCCATTTCCACACATTAATCCCAAGCAGGAAACCTTGGCATTAAATAAACATGTGCCTTCTCTTGTGCTGCTTGGGTAGGTCCAAGGTGGTGTGTACCTCTGCAGCCTGCTTTAAAACCATCAGCATAGGCACAAAGGTAATGACTGCAACCATTACACCGGTTGCCTCCTGACATGCCACTTGAGTTGCTTGGACTGAACCAGCACTGGGGCTCCATGTGTGTTCTACAGGGTGTATGGTGGTATTGTCAGTGGATATGGAGAACTTTAAAAAAGAAGAAGGCTTGAAAGGGCCAATGAGAAGTTCAGCCTTGGACATATTGCATTGAAGACAGTAGTGGAAAACTGAAGATACAAGACTGAATGGAGGGAGAATGTTGGAAGGAGCAGTAAAGCACACAGGTGGTACTAAAAGTCCAATGATAATTTGTAGAACAGAAGAGGACAGAGGATGCATCCCTAGGGACTCCAAGGGACAGAGGGCAAGTAGAGGTCAAGAAGTTCACACTAAGCATCTCATTTTTATGATCACAATATTTTTTCCTTTCACAATTTCAGGAGGCACTTCAAAGGACTTTATTTTGTAATGTCAACTTATGCAAAGCGCATCTCCATCTGCAAAACTCTCAGTAAGTGGCTTCATAACGTGTACGAACAGCGCTTAAGAAAACTAAAAGGTTAATATATTCTAACTAGATGTTGGGTATAGAATGTCAGATCTGTCAAACTGCATTAGAGTGTGCTGTTCAATGAAAAAGATTTGATTTCTTTTGCCACTGTCCTACTATGTTCAAGTCACACAGTGCCAGCAGCAACCAGCCAGCGACCGTGGGCTGGCACTGAGTGGACCCGAGTGGGAAGCCAGCCGCAAGGACCATCTGTTTCCGATTTCTAACTGAGCCAAGATGTGCAGTGAAGTGCATTCCTTTCATGGAGCCAGCCTTCGCCATGCTCAAGTTATTAGGGTTACAAGTGAAATTATCTTTTCCAAACAGCAGGGGAGCCATAATCCGTATGGAAAGAGACTTAAAAGATTCAGATCACTATTGTTAAAGTTGTACGGAAAGGCAGCTTGCTTACACGTTTAATTACATCTTCATGGGGTTTGTAATGTAAAATATATGTTTTATTAAGCATAATAGTCTTTGAGGGAAGAAAGGTAGATGTTAATTCACCTGTCTCAGCTGAATAAACCAATCGAATAACATTTGCATTGTATTTGCTAATAATATTTTAAAAGGTAAACATGAGCAAACAGTGTAGCTTCTGCAAATTACATAGCTAAAAAAACATTACAAATCTGTTGGTGTGGTTGGATATATAGTAAAATAAATTAACTATGCTGTTTAAATCTCTGAGTAGCTATGGATTCAAATGACTGAAAAACTGACATTTGCTTGAAGCATCCCTTAATTTATGGTATCAGTCTCCTGAATTTGTGTTTGGCAATGTCAAAATATTTTTTTAGAATAAATAGAATAATAACATTGAAAAATAAAAAGAAATGGCAAATTTAATCTGGAAAATATTTTACCAAATGTAGCAACATGTATCTGTTGACACCATTCCATTCCTATGAGGTTATTTCCAATTTGCTATTTGATTAACAATGTGGTGGATGTCACTGTGTTAGATAAACACTGGCAAAGTTGTGGAACAGTTGCTCTCTTTGCTATTATTGGACAGCCATAATTTGCACACTGACAACCTCAGGATTAGCCTTGTGTTATGCTTTGACCAATTAGGAATCAGGATATTGAAAAGACTGTATCATTTTTCTTTAATTTCACCAACTTAATGGCTAGATCATTTCTAGAATCATAGACTCATAATGTTGTAAGAGGTCTTATATAGGCTATGTATAGAGGCTCATATTTGTTGTGAGTAGGGTTACCAATTACAGGTGGGAAATTCCTGAATATTTGGGGGTGGTGCCTGGTGAGGGCAGTGTTTGGGGAGAGGAGGGAGCTCAGTAGAGATGTGATACTATAGAGTCTACCCTCCAAAGCTGCCACTTTCTCCAGGGGGAACTGATCTATTAGTCTGGAGACCACTTGTAATTCTGGGAGAACTCCCGGTCCCACCTGGATGTTGGTAACTCTAGTTGTGACAGAAGGCTAGAAGGTTGTGATGGTATCCCTGTTTTAGACACGGGGATGTCATTGCCATTTTAAAGCCTATTGCTGGAGATTTAAAAATGCTGTGAGGGCCCAATGCTGATAGAATCCAAAGCATAGTTGCAACAAGGCAGTCTTGCCTCCCTCTGGTGCCTTTACAGTTGCCAAAACAGCTCTGCTCACAGCTGTTTCGGTACTTTAAAAGGTGGCGGCAGGGAGGGGGGGGAAAGA
>NW_015168657.1:1525451-1526822 GCF_001447785.1 Gekko japonicus
TGTGTTCTCCTATTGTATTGCAGGCCCAATCAGGATTAGGCCCATATAGGATTTTTCAGTTCTTCATATTAGGCTTTAAAATGGTGGTGGCCTCCTCGTGTTGGACATGGGGCTGCCATCATGTCTAGTTTGACCCTGAGAGATACATAGGATCAGGTAGCTATATCAGCACAATATTAATGTCATGAGAGCAGTGCAACAACGGTAGAACAGTGTTGCAGGTAACTTCACCATTGCAAATGTTTTCTAATTCTAATATTAATATTATGAAAACAAAGCATTTAAATAACTGGCAAACAGATTTAATTTCGTGACATTAATCTTATGTTATGAAAATGAAGGCCACATCCATAGAAATTGTCTCAATTGGTTGTAATCCAATGATATTCTACAACTGATAAGGAGGGCCTTTTTATAAAGTCACCCTGGAGGACTCCAATTTCACTAGCCAGGCAGAGGATTTGGATGAGATACTCCTAAAACAGATTACAAAGTTCTCAAAGAGACAGGACATGGTGTTCATGGGAGATTTCAATTTCCCAGATATCTATTGGAAGTCCAACTCTGCTAAAAGTGAAAAGTCCAATAAATTCCTGACTTGTCTTGCTGACAACTTCATTTTCCAGAATCCTATAGATTTGGATCCTATGACTGTTAGGTGGATCTGTAACTGGTTGACAGATCGCACCCAAAGAGTGATTGTGAATGGTTCCTCATCTTCTTGGAGAGGAGTGACGTGGAGTGCCTCAAGGATCTGTCCTAGGACCTGTTTTGTTCAACATCTTTATCAATGACTAGGAATAAGACCCGTTGCGAAATAAATACAACGGGATCTAGAAAGAGGCTCTGGGAGAGTGCTCTGGCTTTGGGCAAACAGTGTCAATTTACTGTGGCGACCTCAGCAGGGTATAATGACAGAGTCCACTGTTTTCTCCAGAGGAACTGATCTCTGCTACCTGAAGAGCAGTTGTAATTTTGAGTGATCTCTAGCCCTCACCTGGAGATTGACAACAATTGTTACCCAGGATGAAATGGCTGGTCTGGAGGGTGTAGTCTATGGCATTCTACCTGTCTGAGGTCCCACCCCTCCGCAAACCCCACCCTTTCCAGGGTCCACCCCTCAAATCCCCAGGAATTTGCCAGCCTGGAGTTGGCAACCCCATCTCCTTCCCAGCTAACCATCAACCTACCATTATCTGCCCCTTTGACTTCAGCTGACTTCTGCCCTCCCTTCTGCAGAGCAGTTGTAATTCTGAGTGGTCTCCAGCCCACCTGGAGATTGGCAACAATGGTTCCCCATGAGGGACTGACTGGTTTGGAGGGTGGAGGCTATGGCATTGTACCTATCTGAGGTCCCACCCCTCCTCAAAT
>NW_015168657.1:1528675-1543080 GCF_001447785.1 Gekko japonicus
GGCCCAGCCGTAGAAACCCCATTCCTGCACTCAGTCTGCAGATGGTCCTCTCCTGTCAGAGGCCCAGAGCAGACTGACCTGAACACTCTGGCCAGGGCTGTCGTGGGCGGGACTACACAAAGCAGCCAGGCAACCCAGCCAGCATCTTCTGACTGACAGTTCAAGCCTCCAAACACTGTTGGTGTGAATTGGAACGTTGGGCCCCACTACGGCTTTATATATAAGGGAGAGATTTGGATGGATAGAAGGAATGCTTATTAAATTTGCAGATGATACTAAATTGGGAGGGGTAGCAAATGCGGTAGAAGACAGAGTTAGGATACAGGATGATCTTGACAGGCTGGAAAACTGGGCTAAAACAAATAACATGAATTTCAGTGGGGATAAATGTAAAGTTCTGCATTTAGGTAGGAAAAATCAAATGCATAATTATAGGTTGGGGGAGACTTGTCTTGGCAGTAGTATGTGTGAAAAGGATCTAGGGGTCTTAGTACACCATACACTGAACATGAGTCAGCAGTGTGATGTGGTAGCTAAAAACGCCAATGCAATTTTGGGCTGTATCAACAGAAGTATAGTGTCCAGGTCACGTGGTATCACTTTACCCTGCTCTGGCTAGACCTCACCTAGAGTATTGTGTTCAGTTTTGGGCACCACAATTTAAGAAGGATATAGACAAGCTGGAACATGTCCAGAGGAGAGCAACGAAGATGGTGAAGGGTCTGGAGACCAAGTCCTATGAGGAAAAGTTGAAGGAGCTGGGTATGTTTAGGCTGGAGAGGAGACGACTGAGAGGTGATATGATAACCAAGTACTTGAAGGGCTGTCATATAGAGGATGGTACAGAGTTATTTTCTGTTGCCCCAGAAGGTTGGACCAGAACCAACGGGTTGAAATTAAACCAGGAGTTTTCGGCTAAGCATTAGGAAGGACTTCCTGACAGTTAGAGCAGCTCCTCAGTGGAACAGGCTTCCTTGGGAGGTGGTGGGCTTTGGAAGTTTTGGAGGTTTTCAAACAGAGGCTAGATGGCTATCTGTCAGCAATGCTGATTCTGTGAACTTAGGCAGTTCATGAGAGGGAGGGCAGGAAGGGTTGCCTCAGTGCTTAGTTCTTGTTATACGCCCAGGGAAATGCTGATTGCCACTTTGGGGTCGGGAAGCAATTTTTCTCCAGGCCGGTTGGCCAGGGATCCTGGAAACTTTTTGTCATCTTCTGGGCATGGAACAGTGGTCACTGCAGGTGTGGAGAGGGAGGTATATGTGAGTTTCCTGCGTTATGCAGGGGGTTGGACTAGATGACCCTGGAGATCATGTCCACTCTATGATTCTAGACTCATACTAGAATAACTCTGCATAAGATTACACTGCTAGTATCTGTGGAGTATTTCTAAATAGTTTTTTTTAAAAAAATGTAATCTGACCTGAGTTTCTGTGTGAAAAGTGAACTGTAAATAAAGTACGAGAACATCCCCTGCTGCACAATTTATAATGGCCATCATTTTATTTATTTATTTGTTTAGGTTATTTCTGTGCTGCCTTTTGTTATTTATTTATTTAGAAAAAATTATGCCACCTCTCCTGGGAAACTGCCTGAAGCAGATTACAAAATAAAACACAATAAAAACATAAAGCATTAATGCAGGATTTTAATTAACAACTTTAAAATACCCAGCCAGATCATAAACTCATAAATCACTGAGCAGCTTAAAATAAATGTAACAGTTTTCAGGCTGAAAGCACAATATAAAAATGGTGTTAAAAGACCAATCTCCTATTTAAAAGTCTGGGTAAACAGAAATGTTTTGGCCTGTTGCTAAAAGAAAGCATAGCCATAAGGCAAACCATAAAATTAAGGGCATACCATAGGTGAGTGCCACTACGAAAAAAACCCTGTCTCTGATTGCTGCCCGCCTGCATGGACAGCAGGGTTTATAAGGCTGATCATAACTGGTGGGCTGGACAATATGGGAGGAGGAAGTCCTTCAAGTAGAAGAGAGAGAAGAGATTGGATTTATACCCAACCTTTTACTACCTGAGGGAGTCTCAGAACGGTTTACAATATCCTTCCCCTTCCCCTCCCCACAGCAGACAACCTGTGAGATAGGTGGGGTTGAGAGAGCTCTTGCAAGAACTGCTCATGGGATAACAGCTCTGAAACAACTTGTAACTGACCCAAGGTCACACCAGCAGCTGCATGTGGAGGAGTGGGGAATCAAACCCAGTTCTCCCAGATTAGAGTCTGCACTCCTAACCACTACACCAAACTGGCTCTGTACACTGGTCCTCAAAAGACTGCACATATCCCTGCTAAACATACCTATGACAGCATAAAGGTAAAGGTTTCACTTGCTTGAAAGTCAGTCGACTTCTGACTCTAGGGGGCGGTGTTCAGCTCTGTTTCCAAGCCAAAGAGCCAGCATTGTCCAAAGACATTTCTGTGGTCATGTGGCCAGCATGACTAAATGCTGAGGTGCACAGAATGCTGTTACCTTCACACCAAAGCAGTACCTATTTATCTCCTTGCAATTTCTTGCTGTCAAACTGCTAGGTTGGCAGGAGCTGGGGCCAGAGATGGGAGCTCGAAGTGCCAAGCTACTGCAGCTCAGTGTCTTAACCTCTGAGCTACCGCAGCCCCTATGACAGCATAGGTTCCTGCAACAGAGTCTTCTTGGATGATTAGAGAGAATGGGCAGTTATATATGGGTGGAGGGATTCTTTCATGTACTGTGAACCCATGATGTGAAGATCCATAGGATTTTCTGGTTACCAGACTAATGAAAGTCAAGCATAATTCTTGTGCCACTTGATCCCATGGTTCTCTCAAGGTGGCAGGTGCTGCACCATGAAAAACTAGGCAGTGTGCATTCTTGATGCAGCAACAACTCAATGAAACGTCAGCAATGCTCTAATGATAACACAGAGAGAACTTTACATGAGCCATTAGAGATCATACTAATCTGGGGAATTGTTGTGTCCCTGTCCTTACATCTCAGATAGCTTCAGGACTGTCAAGTATTCAGTACTGCCACATGTGCTCCTAGGAGCTTTACACTCAGCTGAACAGCATTGTTTGTCAGTCCCCAGCCCAAAGGACATTTGCCTTGCCTGGGCCAGGGCCTTTTCATCCTTGGCCCCTGCCTGGTGGAACATGCTCCCGTTTGAGATCAGGGCCCTGCAGTATTTATTACAATTCCTCAGGGCCTGAAAAACTGAGCTGTCCAAATGACACCAGCCTTCCCTGCCTTGCTCGCTTAATCTGCTCATTTTGCTTTCCTGCTTTAAGGCACTGCCTTTACCAAATTGGCACCA
This sequence comes from Gekko japonicus, assembly GCF_001447785.1. NCBI lineage: Eukaryota > Metazoa > Chordata > Lepidosauria > Squamata > Gekkonidae > Gekko > Gekko japonicus. The sequence goes on from NW_015168657.1 coordinate 1,531,984, forward strand.
GCACCAGCTCACTTGGGTCTCTGTAAGAGAAATGTGCCTTTCCTAACATTAGTGCAGCAGGCACTGCAATTAGATATTATTTAGCTGCCATCAGGAATTTTAACCCCAACTGTTGATTTTATATTTTATTATTTATGGCTGAATGATTAATGATTGTTTTACTGAATGTTGTAAGCTGCCCTGAGCCCACTTGGGGGTAGGGTGGGATACAAATGGAATGAAATCAATAAATAAGATGGAAGATCTAGTTTACAGACCTTGTAATTCTCTGCCATGCCCCAGAGACAATCCAAACAAGGACATCCCATGAGACACCTTAAGGAAGAGATTGCATTTTCTGATTGTATCTCTGAAAGTTGTAATTGGGACTTTTCAAACAGCCTTACTCGCAGCAGCTACTAGTTCCTGAAAATTACCAAGTCTCTATGCTAACCCTTGCACTAACATTGACTGGAAGCCTAATGCTGAAATGGCAGAAGGCAGAGTTCACTCAGAGGCAATGGAGTACGTGGCTGCATTCAGGACATTTCTTCTTTATGAGCACACCTGCTCTCACCGTTCACAGGTGAAGTTTGGGGCGGCATAATGCCTGCTGCAGTACTAAGAATCAATGTCTGTTCTGGGAAATTATCTAAGTGGTCCTTCACACCCTTCCTCTGACAAGGATCTACATTCTGCTGCCTATCTCTGACAAGGATCTACATTCTGCTGCCTATTACTACTTGATGCTCTCAGTTCCTTGCCCTCATGAAGTATATCACTGACCCTTATGAGAAGGGCTCACATGGAATACCAGTTTCAGTGTCAATCACGGACCTCTCTTCTAGTGAAATCACAGGTAAAGCATCTGTTAGCATCAGCAGCATTTTAGCTGTAGGGCAACCTGGTCCTTTCCTTATCTCCCACATCACTGTGGATTGCAGTACCTGGATAGGATGGAGTATACGGTTTTGCATTTGGAGGGAGGAGTCCTCAGAATCTTCCCTTTCTGCCAGCAGGGGCTTGGGTCCAGCCCTGTATATAGCATAGAGCTGGTGTGCTGTAGTGATTAGACTGGAGAATAGGACTAGGATCTGTGGTACCCAGTTTGAATCCTTGCTCTGCCATGGAAACTTGCTCAGTGACCTTGGGCCCATCACACACTCCCAGCTGAATGTACCCCGCAGGTTTGTTGTGTGGATAAAATGGAGGACAACGAATGATGTAAGCTGCTTCGGGTCCCCATTGGGGAGAAAGGTGGGGCATAAAATCAGTTAATCAATCAATAAATGAAATTGCATTGAACTGAAGACATTTGAACAGGAGATATTTTCAGCAGCTGTTCACATAGAAGTCCTGGGGATATAGAGGGTACAATGTCACTTCTACATCTCTTTTCATGGTGAGCTCCATTTTTTCTCTGCAACAGTGCTTTAGTATGGATAGCAAAAACATTGCAATCGGAAAGGATATGTTTCCCCAAGTCAGTTTTGACTGGACCAGCTTCAGAAATGTTGGCATAACAAGGTTTAAATTACACAGCCTGGTGCCATTTGGACCCTTTTATTATTTGCAGGATCAGTCATGTCAGAGAGAGCAAGCGGCATTTATGTTGCCACTCAGCCTTTGGGTGGCCGGCTGCCTAGGATGACAGCTTTCTTAAACTGCCCCAGGGTTCCTCAGGACTGCTGCTAGTAATAACAGCTTGGTTTGTATTCTCCCTAGTTGTAGTCATCGGTGCTCCCATCCTATGGATTTCTGACCCCTCTTTCAAGTGGCCTGCTTTTCTACAGGCTCCCCGCATCAGAGAAGGCAATTCCTCTTTTTGTACTTTGCAGTTCTGCTGCTCAGTAGTCTCTTTTACAGTTTCTGTTTGGTGACCCTGGAGAGAATCTAGGGCCTACTCTTTTATCTCTCTGGACAGACCAATCATGTAAAATGAACTGGTCTCAGTAGCTGGGATTAGATGTTCTCTGTGTAACTGAAAATGGTCCTGAAACCATTCCCGATGGGCTTTGAAGCCTGTCTTGTAGGAATGGCTGGAATGTATATATCTAGGTTACCAGCAGATTGCTTTGATGCCACAAGAGAGAATGTAAGCTGAGTCGCAGCAGTTAACAATGTTGCTTTTTAAAAAATCCTGTATTATTTTAGCATGGCACCAAAAGACTTTTAAAAAAAACCCTCCTAACCATATTTGAATCTGGGCAGTATAAATTAGAACATTGGGTGTCTAACAAGGTTAATTAGAAAAATCATTGGTCTTGATATATACCATGGTGTGCGGCAAAATGGATGGTTTATACAGATCTTTAACTACTAGACCAAACAACTGAAAATCTGTTGTAGAGTTCAGTCATTTTACTATGAGTTGGGGTTGTGGTTTTAACAAGGGAAATTTATATCCTCCCCAATCAGAAGTGTGAAGGTCTTTTGTAAAATGGGCTCCTTCTTATTCACGTCCTTGTCACTGTCACAAATTCCACCCCTTAAAATAACTTTACAACTTTAGTCTCTAAACTTAGAGACAGCTTAGCTTCCTAGTTTAATAATACATGTTATCATCAGAACCAACAAATATGCATTGCATTTGTAATGCAGGCTGCTAAATAATGGTTAATTCAGACATGCATGCTAATTACTTTTCACTTGATGACTGAAGATCCACAACATTTGACTGGGCTTGGTATCCAGCCACTCTTGTTTGTAATAATCAGGGAGGCTTGTCTGTTTCACTTCAGGCTCAACAAAGCCAATGCACAACTTTTGTACCCAGCAAACAGGTTCCACAAGGAAAGTACAGCAGGTGTGTGTGTTTGTAGTAAACCTTTCACCTTTGACCCTTGACACTGATGACCCACGACATGATTGACACCACCTCTGCCTTCTTATGTTGCCAATAGCTTAAAAAAATACTATTGAGTGGAATAGTGGACTTATAGTCTCAATTAAATTTGTGGAGCTACATTTCTGCTATTTAGCTGAATGCATGAAGCTCAGATAAAATGTATAGCACAGGTTAGGAAAGGTACAAATAAGTATTTAAAGCCTGCATGGTTAGCAAACAAAACAATAGAAGCAGTAAACGGTAAGGATTTCTTTAAGCAGTGGAAGGCTAGTCTGAGTGAGTTAAATAAAAAGGAGCACAGGCTTTGGTAAATAAAATGCAAGTCAGTGATCAGACAGGCAAAAAGGGACTATGAGAAACATATTGCAAAAAACATAACAACCAACAATAAAAATTCCTTCAAATACATTAGAAGCAGAAAATGAGCCAGGGAGTCAGTGGGGCCCTTGGATGACCAAGGGGTAGAAGGATTACTAAAGGATGATAGAAAAGAGTAAGGTCCAGTAGCATCTTAAAGACTAACAAAATTTGTGGTAGGGTATGAGCTTTCGTGAGTCACCGCTCACTTTTTCAGCTCATACCCGACCACAAATTTTGTTAGTCTTTAAGGTGCTTTTGGATTCTTACTCTTTTTTACTGCTACAGACAGATTAGCACGGCTACCCATCTTCATCTAAAAGATAATAGGGAAATGGCAAAGATGATGAATGTATTTTTTGCCTGTTTTCACTGTGGAAGATGGAAGGTGCTTGCCCACTCCAGAACCACTGATTTCAGGAGGGGTATTGAAAGACCTGATTTGGATTGAGGTAATAAGAGAGGAGGCCCTATGACTGATGGACAAATTAAAAACTGACAAATCACCAGGCCCAGATGGCATGCATCCAAGAGTTTTGAAAGGACTCGAAAGTGAACTTTTGGATTTCCTGAAAAAAATATGCAATCTATCACTAAATTCTGCCTTCATCCCCAAGGACGTGAAGGTAGCTAATATAAGTCCCATCTTTAAGAAACGTTCCAGAGGAGATCCAGGGATTGTCAAAGCAGCTGATAGTGCCATTTATAACACTGCTGACTGCTCAAAAATAAAAGGTGGCAACCAGCTGGTTTCATGCACATGTTGGCTTAACGTAGGGCTTAATGTGATGTTTGAATAAAGTCTTATTCTAAGGCTAAGGGTTAAACGTAAGGCCAAATGGCATGTGAAGGAGAAGTCCTGTGACTGGAAAAGCAGATATGTAATCAGTCTCTAAAACACAGTTATGATCTGCATTCTTGCCATGCTGCTGAGGAAGGAAAGCGGTTATTTCTACACTTGGCCATGCATTGCTGGGTTGCTTTAAAGCAATAGTTCTCTTTAAAAAAAATATAAAACCCTTTTCAAAACTTATTAAGCTTTTGAGGACCCACTTGCAAAGTTTCTCTGCACTATGTAAAATGCAGGATTTCCCCTCCATCCTTTACACAGATTGCAGTATTCTCACATCAGTTAACAAAATTTGTATTTTATTTTTCTGCTAATATAAAATAATACACAGCATTCCTGAGAAACAGGCTGTATTTCATGACCATACCATGTATTATGCAGAGGCAAACTTAAACTTATAATTGAATTTGAAAAAAACAACATTCCTTTAAAGCCTGGTAGGGAAGGGAGAAAGATATGTCTGCTGTGTCTGTCTTTGTTGCCTTCTAAGAGGTGCTCTATTTAGGGTTCCCAAGTACTTATCATGATCCAGCGGGGGAAACATGCTCCCCGGCCGGACCATTCCTCCCTGTAACGCACCATGCCTTCGCCAGGAAGTGATGCCAGGCGACGCTCTAGCAATGGGGCCGAAAACTCGATGGTATCTTCAAGTTTCCAGCCCCATTGCCAGAGCGTCGGCCGGCGTCACTTCCTGGCAACGGAATGCTGCGGCGCGTCTGTTGTCCCCGCGGGAATGATCCTGCAAAGACGTCTGTGTCCCCTGCCGAATCACGGTAAGTACTTGGGAAGCCTGGCTCTATTCCATACTGGAAGTGGCTTGGGTTCCTCAGTACCATGGCCCCAACCCATATCGAGAATCATCACAGATACTTTTTAGCTCCCAGTTTCATGTTTGGAGTTCTGGTCAGGGAACAACACTTCAACATTTTGTAGTTCGTGCAATATAATGCACAGTTTGAACTTTACGCTCTTGCTATGTTATATATTTCACATCATGGGACCTCCTGTGACCCAGTTCTTTGCATTTATAGTAACAGACCAAAAACTTTTTTCCCCTTTCCTTTTTTTTTTTGTTAGAGTGACTCTGCTATTCCATCTTATTTTGCAATTATTTTTTTTTAAAAAAAAACCTAACAGAAAAAAAATCACCAGGAAGTTGGGCTGGTTTGCAAGAAGGGCTTAATCTCGACATAGATCAGGGGAGCCCACCAGCATCATTTTCACTGCAGCACAAAGTGCCTATTCTTGATGACTTGACCAAAGGAAGCAAAAGCAGGGTGACTTGCAGCAAAGCACATCTGTGGGGCTGTATTTCACAGGAAGCCAGTCAGCTCCTCTGCAGATATGTTTCACTAGGGAACAAAGAATTATTTTGTTTGAGGCCTCTGGAATGATGCAGTGAACCTGGTCTCTCTCTTTTTTTTAAGTTCCTGAAAGCAAGGCTCAGAAAATGAAAAGTATTTTTTTTTATTCCCTCCTCCACCTTAGGCTAAGCACTTTTCAAATTAGCATCCCCTTCCCACATGAAAAAAGTTTTTAAATACTCTAACCTTTTCCTTCTATGTGAAGGGATGTTGTTAACTACCCAACAAACATCCTGACTGGGGGTGGGGAATCCTGCAATAGCATTTAAATCATTTCCAGAAAATATATCAGAATCTTCCTTACGTAACAAATATTTGTGGAATAAAATAGGAGAAGTCATATAACAGATTAGCAGATCTGGTGGTTATAGATCACAGTGCATTTGACTGCAATGCTTATCTATATCATTCTGATGTGCTACTAGTTGTTACACCATATTTTCTGGACCTCGGTGTTTATCCTGCAATCCTTAGCAGATCCATACCCTTCTAAGTCCGTTGAAGTCAATGAACTAGTGAAAGCATGACTCTGTTTAGGATTGCACTGTTAGACTCATAAAGTGTGCTTCTCCATGGTACAGACATCATTTATGTACTCATATGTGTAGCTTGGAGCCAGAAATATGATTGTACTAAAAGCTGGGCCAAAGATTACCTCCATTTCACACTGCCTCCCCTCCTTTCTCTCTTTTTGCTTGTACAGCATCTTATGATTGGTGCTGAAAAGACACTGTCAGGTACTTCTTTATAGTTTCATTTTCTTCCTCACCTCCATTGTTTGCAATGCCCTTGTCTTCTACTGCCTGAAAAATAAAATTCGCCTCACAATCAATTTTGTACCTTGCTCTTTAGGAGGAAAGTGAACCCAGTCATATCTTCCAAAATGGCATTTATCAACCTTTGACATTATTTTAAACAGGCCTTATAAACAGTAACATAGTTACCTTAAATTGTAAGACCACTTAGAATAAATTAATATAGGTCTATATGGGTGCCAACTTCCAGGTAGAAACTGGAGATCTCCTGAAATTACAACCGATCTCCAAATGACAGAGATAATTTTCCTTGGAGAAAATGGCCAAACAACCAAATGTTGGACCAAACAATCAAAGTCCCTGGCCAACGCTGTCTAATGAGTTGAAAATTGGCTTCTGCCTGCAGAATCAAGGCTTTACTTTTCAAGGCCCAAATCATTGCCATCAAGATGAATAAATAAAATGTGAGGGGGTGGACCAACTCTCCCCTCAAACAAAAGTTGCAACAGGCCAGGCCACTGCAAGGCCCAAGGCCCAAGCCATTTCACCGTGGCCCACTGGATGAGCCCCAGCTGCAGGCCCATGAGCAAACATTTTGCCTGGTGAGCTGTCCAAAAGACAAAACTGTGCCCATAGATGAGAATTCTCTTCCTGGCCACAAGTACCTGAAACAAAAACACAGTGAGCAACAGAGCAGCAAGCTCAACACAAAATCTGAAGTAATGAAAGAACCCCCTCAGGGCCCAACCATGGGGTGCACATAGGACTTATAGGCCGAGGAACACCACCTGCCTAAATGCTGGATGGCCTGGGATGAATAGCCCATGGCTGTAGCAGTGGACGCGGCTCCAATCCAAAAAGAATGGGTGCAAAAACGTACCCCAGCCAACCCGAGCCTCCCTAGGGCCTTGGAAGTGAGCAACCAAAACTGGTGCTTGTTTAAAGGGGCTGAATCCTGATGTTAGAACAAAACACCCTCTTCCATCCCCCTAATTTCCACACAGGCCACCAGGGCTGAAACTGGGCACAGCTCCTTCTCAGAACAGGAACCCAAAGGAACTACTGAACCCCATTTCCTTTGATCTGTCTTGGAACCCCGTAGTGTAATTGAGGCCTTGTTGGCTAATATGCAAACATCCCGTACCATTAAGTGCCCATCCTGCCCCATCAGACTTCAATTGGGCCACCAGCTCACTTATTCAAAAAGCTCTGAAAAACACGACTAGGGCAGCAACATGAAATAAACGAGCATTGTAAGGGGATGCACAAACATCCCCCCAAAGAGCCTGCAAGCCCCGCAGAACTGAAGGGGAAATGGGGTGCCTGAGGTCAGCTCATGCTCCAGCCTCATGCGCCCAGCCCTCCAACATCTTTCAAATCCTAAAATCACCCAAGGCACCAGGAAACCCCCGGGCTTTGCTGGCATAAGCTACAGCAAAAAGAAACCCCTTAAGGTAACTGACCGCTAAATCCTTACCTCTGAGAATGACAAAAAAAGGCAACAAGTGGTCAACAGGAACTGGCCATGAACTGGGGTGCCCTCCCCTGTGTCTAAACTTGGCAAACTGGCAGCCCGCACAGCCATACACCTACTTTATGCCTAGGGCAATGGCTAGGCCCATTGCCCTGTGCACCTCTGCCTTCCAACTGACCAGAGCTCCGGTGGCATTCATACCGGCTGCAGATCGGCTCCCAGGGTTTGCTGATGAAACCTCTCCATCTGTTTACAATAGAGAGTGTCAGCCACCCCACTGTCCACCCCTGGCACATGCCTAGCAAGGAACAGAATGTTAAGCTGGAGGCAACAGAGAGTGAAGGCCTGAACCAAGGACATAACATGGGGTGATCTGGATGTGGGGGCGATCTGGATGTGAGGGAGTTAATGACCTGCACTATCGCCAAATTGTCACACCAAAAGTGGACTGTATGGTCGACCAATTCATCTCCCCACAGTCGCACATCCACAAGAATAGGGGAAAATTCCAAGAAAGTAAGGTCTCTGGTGAACCCAGCTACCACCCATTCAGTGGGCTACCCCTCAGCGCACCAATGTCCCCAAAAATAGACTCCAAAGCCTAAGGACTCTGCAGCATCAGGATGGATCTGGAGCTTGGCCTCCAACTGCAAGTCATTCCTCTAAAATGAAATTCCGTTGAAAGAGTCCAAAAACTCAAGCCACATCTCCAGATCTGCCTTAATGCCTGCAGTAATCTGTGTCCTATGATGAGGAAGACGAAGGCCACTCATGGCATCACACAGCCTGTGCAGGAAGGCACCTGGAGCTACAACCTTACAGGCAAAATTAAGGTGGCCCACTAGCTGCTGGAGCTCACACAAAGCTTACCCCTGAATTTGGCTACACGTCTACGCAGTTCCTGTAACTTACTGTCAGGGAGCCACGAGGCTTGCGCCATGGTGTCCAGTTCCACTCCCCCCCCCAAATGTCAGTACTTGGGAAGGGCCCTCTGTCTTTTTGTGCACTAGAGGCACACCCAGCTTTGCGGCTAGGTCCAGAAATGCATTCAACAGGTGGGCACACTGGCCAGAGCCGAAATGGCCAACAAACAAAAATCACCCAAATAGTGTGCAACAGTAGACAGCCCTGTGCGGGAACGGAGGACCCACTCCAGGAATGAACTAAAACATTCAAATGTGGAGCAGGACACTGAACAGGCCATGGGCAATGCTCCATCCATATAAAACTGATCCTCAAAAGCAAAACCTAACAACTCATAGTCATTTGTATGCACTGGGAGAAGGTGAAAGGCCAATTTAATATCACATTTGGCCATCTCCGCTCCTGAGCCACAGCGGCGAACAACATGTACTGCCTGGTCAAAGGAGGTGTACCAGACTGAACATAAAGAATTGGGGACAGAGTCATTAACAGACCCACCCCTGGGGTAAGAGAGGTGATGAATAAGACAGTATTTCCCCAGAGCTTTCTTAGGTACAATTCCTAGAGGGGACACCCACAGTTTGGGAACAGGTGGGGCCAAGAAGGGACCCAAAATCCTGTCCTCCATCCTCTCCCTCTCGATTTTTTAATGGAACATAAATTGCCTTTAATGGAACATGCCTTTAATGGAACATAAATTGTGCACCATAAATGGGACACTGGCACCTTGATAAGGAATACGGAAGCCGAACTGAAAGCTGCTTTACAAAAACAGCTCCTCTGTCCGCTTAGGGCAATCCTGTAAACAGGTTTCAAGCACTCTCAGCTTTATGGGACTGGGGCCCTTTACCTGGAAGCTGGCCAGGTCCACCCCCTTCAGGCTTCCTATGGCCCTTCTGAGCCAGTTTGGTGTAGTGGTTAAGTGCACAGACTCTAATCTGGGAGAACTGAGTTTGATTCCCCAATCCTCCACTTGCAGCTGCTGGATGATCTTGGGCAAGCCATAGTTTTGTCAGAGCTGTTCTCTCAAGGACAGTTCTGGAAAGAGCTCTCTTAGCCCCACCTACCTCATAGGTTGTCTGTTGTGAGGAGAAGAAAGGAAGGTGAAGGTAAGCCGCTCTGAGACTCTGAGTGAAGGGTGGAGTATAAATCCAATCTCCTCCTCCTTCTCCTCCTCCTTCTTCCGAGGCTTCCCTCGGAAGCATGTCAAAAAGGGGTGTGGTCCATTGCACAGGCAAGCTTTTCTACTACACATGCCCTGAGACCAGGGCCGTAGCTAAAGCCTTCCTAGTGGGGAGGCCGTGGGGAAAGTGGAGGGGGGGGGCGAAATGTGTGTGTGCGCGCGCGCCGCACACACATCACCAGGAAGGATGGTTCCAGAGCAAACTAATTTATGCAGCAGCCAAATTGCTTGCTCACAACTTTAATGCCAGTAGCTCTCAAAGTAGAATTTTTGCTCACAAGACCCACATCTTAGAGGGAACATTGGATACAGCCCCCAGCAAGTCAGCTGCCCGGTCCCAACTGGAATTTACTCTCGGCTCCACAACCCCCCCCCCACCAGCATGCCAGGATGGTAGCAATGTTGACCCTGGAGGAGACCTCAGGAGACTAGAAAAAACAGGGAGGGGGTCGAAGAAGCTGCCAGAGGGTCACACCACAAAAGAGCCGGAAACCTCGCACGAGGCTGCCCAGAGAAAACCGAAACGGAAGGGGGGGATTGCAAACAGGGGGCGGCCAAACAACACCCAGACCGGAGAGAGCAGAAGTTGGAGCCCGGCGAGTTCCTCAGCTTTGATTGACAGCAGCAGGGCACGCCAGCCGCTTTGGCTTTCGCAGGGCTGGGTGGGATCGCTCGCTCGCCTGTCTCCCCCCCATCTTGCTTTATTTTGTTTTGACCGCAGGGTGCCTTCCTTGGAAGCCTGGCGGTCAAAACAAAATAAAGCGAGATCGGGGGGGAGGCAGGCGGGCGAGCGAGTGCGGCAGACGCAGCTCCGACTGTGGCTCCTTCTTTCCCCTTCAGCAAGGCTTCACTCTGGCGCCAGCAGCTCACAAAGCGGAACTTTTGCTCACAGGACTCCGCAGCTTCGAGGGAGCAGCCTGGCTCCAGGCTGAGGAGGCGGATCCCCCGGAAAGCCCATTCCGAGACCTGGGGGGGAGGCTGCGCGTCCAAAGCCCCCCCTGCCGCCGGGAAACCCACCCCGCCTGCCTCTGGGGCGCTGCGCCTTTGGCCTGGGCCTCGGGCCCTCCTCTGTCGGCCTTTCCAGACAGGAGAGGGGCCATCCGGCGACCAGCCAGCGGAGGGGCGACACGAGGGCCCATCGGGGCTGCTGCTTCGCCCTCCTTTGAACGCTGGCCTCCCTGCGGATCCTTCCACCCCTGGAGAGAGGCGCCCAAGGAGCGCCAGGCTCGGCCCCCCCCCGCGGCCCCCCATCCCTCACTCACCTGGGCTGGGGCTGTTGGCCGCCTGGCCTGGCCTGCCTTCCATGCCTCCCCCGGCCAAACGCGGCAATGGCTGCCCCGAGGGTCCTCAGCCGGCGGCTTGG